>NC_051334.1:124269069-124269285 GCF_015220235.1 Choloepus didactylus | reverse complement strand
AATATTAATGGATTAAACGCCCCAATCAAAAGACACAGATTTGGCAGAATGGATAAAAAAGTATAATCCAACTACATATTGTTAAAGAGACTCACTTTAGGCCAAAAGACACAAATAGTTTGAAAGTGGAAGGTATGAAAAAGATATTCCATGCAAATAGTAACAGAAAAGAGCTGGGGTAAACCAACATATTCCCTGAAAATCCTAAAGAATATC
>NC_051334.1:123984988-124268969 GCF_015220235.1 Choloepus didactylus | reverse complement strand
AGGGCACTTCTCCCATCTATATCATTCTCCAGAGTTCTGAACAACTCAGGGTTATCCCCCTTTTTTTGCTGAATATCTAGGGAGGACTTTTTGGCAGCTGTTTACATTACCATGTTGATGACGTCCTTCTATTATTGAATTTTAAGAGTTCTTCATGTATTCTAGATATAAGTTCCATATAATGTAAGTGATTTACAAACATGTTCTCCCAGTCTATGGCTTGTGTATTCATCCTCTTAATACTGTCCTTCACAGGAAAAACTGTTTCAGTTTGATAAGTCCAATTTATCAATTATTTCTTATATGGATCATGCATTTGGAGTTGTTTCCAAAAACTCATTGCCAAACCCCAGTTCCCACAGATACTTTTTTAAAATGTAATTTTATTGAGATATATTCACATACCATACAATCCATCCAAAGTATACAATCAGTGGTTCACAGGATCATCACATAGTTGTGCATTCATCACCATGATCAATTTTAGAACATTTACAGTACTCCAGAAAAAGAACTAAGAAAAAAGAAAATCCCAAACATCCTGTACCACTTATCCCCTCCCCCTTATTGACCCTAGTATTGCACTCTACCCAATTTTAAGACTTACAATAACAATAGGTTAACTAAGACAGTGTAGTATTGTCAGAGGTAGATATATAGATCAGTGGAACAGAATAAAACATCCAGAAGTAGATCCATACAAATGTGGACAACTGACATTTTTTTTTGCTATATACCTATACATCATTATCAAAGATGAAGGCCACTGGATTACAGCTCCACCATTTTGGATATTTCCTTCTAGCTATTGTAATATACTAGAATCTAAAAAGAAATATCTATATAATGAGTCAGTAGTCATAATCATTTGTTAAATCCTAATTTCCCAGTTACACCTCCTCCCTCTCATTTAATCATAATGTCAGTCTTCAGGGATATCTGGGCAGTGACCATTTTAAATTCTTTCAACTGGAAAGAGGTGTCAATGTTATGGGGTATAGGAATGAACCTGGTTGATATTCTTGGAGAGACTGGTACCTCTGGGTTTCAGGGCTTATCTGGCATAGGAACAATCTGGAGGCCTTAAGTTTATGAAAAAAATAAACTTATTAGGTAAAACATTTCAAGAGTCTTAGACAGAGCCTAGGGTATTCTTTAGAGTTTTCAGGAATATTGTTGGTTGGTGTTCCAGTTTCCTAATGCTGTCATTATGCAAAATACCAGAAATGGATTGGCTTTTATAAAGGAGGTTTATTTGGTTATAAATTCACAGTCTGAAGGCCATGAAAATGTCCAAATTAAGGTATCAACATGACTATACCTGCACCACAGGAAGGCCAATGGCATCTAGAAAATCTCTGTTAGCTGGGAAGGCATGTGGCTGGCATCTGCTGATCCCGGATTGTGTTCCAGCTCCCCTCTCAGATGCTTTCCAAAATGTCACTCTCAGCTGCTCTCCAAAATGCCACAGTCAGCTGCTCTTAGGTCCCTCTGTTTGTGAGCTCTTTTACTTCAAATATATACCTAGCAATGGGATTGCTAGTCCTTCAATGCACAAAAGTATTCAATTTTGGGAAGATCCCATTTATCTGTTTTTTTTTTCTTTCATTGCTCATGCTTTGGGTGTAAAGTCTAGGAAACCACCTCCTACCACAATATTTTAAAGATATTTCCCTATATCTTCTTCTAATAGTTTTATGGTCTTAGCTCTAATATTCATGTCTTCTATCAACTTTGAGTTAATTTTGTATACAATGTGAAATAGGGGTCCTCTTCTTCCTTCTGGATCCAGTTCTTCAAGCACCATCTGTTGAAGAGGCTGCTCTGTCCCAGTTGAGTCGACTTGAATGCCTTATAAAAAATCAGTTATCCATAGATGACAGGGTCCACTTCTGAGCTCTTGACTCAATTCCATTTTTCAGTAAATCTATCTTTATGCCAGTACTATGCTGTTTTGACCACTGTTGCTTTGTAATATGCTGTATAGTAGTCAGGTAGTGTAAGACCTCTGGCTTCATTTTTCTTTCTCAAATTTTACCTATTTGGGGCACAGTGCCCTTCCAAATAAATTTGATTATTGGCTCTTCTATTCCTGCAAACTAAGTTGTTGGGGTTTTAATTGGTATTGCAGTGAATCTATAATCAATTTGGGTAGAATTGACATCTTAACTATATTTAGTCTTCCAATCCATGAACACAGTATGTCCTTACATTTATTTAGGTCTTCATTGATTTTTTGGCAATTTGTTGTTGTTGTTGTTGTTGTTTTTGTGTGTGTGTATAGGTCTTTTATGTCCTTGGTTAAATTTATTCCTAAACATTGATTCTTTTGGTTGCTATTGTGTAAATGGAATTTTTCCTTGATTTCCTCCTCAGATTGCTCCCTACTAATGTATAGAAACACTACTGATTCTTTCATGTTGATCTTGTATCCTGCCACTTTGCTGTACTCATTTATTAGCTGTGGTAGCTTTGCTGTAGATTTTTCATGATTTTCTACATATAGGGTCATGTAAACTGCAAAGAGTGAAAGTTTTACTTCTTCCATTCCAATTTGGATGCCTTTTATTTCTTTTTCCTGCCTGATTGCTCTAGCTAGAACTTCCAGCACAATGTTGAATATGAGTGGTGACGGGGGAATCCTTGTCTTGTTCCTGATTTTAGAGGGAAAGCCTTCAGTCTTTCCCCATTGAGTAGAATGTGAACTGTGGCCTTTTCATATATTCCCTTAATCATGTTGAAGACGTTTCCTTCTATTCCTATCCTTTGAAGTATTTTCATCCAGAAATGATGCTGAATTTTGTCAAATGCCTTTTGTGAATCAATCAAGATGATCATGTGATATTTCCCCTTTGATTTATTGATGTGGTGTATTACATTAATTGATTTTCTTTTTTCAAAACAGCCTTACATACCTTGAATAAAGCCCACTTGGTCATGGTGTATAATTCTTTTAATGTGCTGCTGGATTTGATTTGCAAGTGTTTTGTTGAGTATGTTCATTAAAGAGATTGTTCTGTATTTTTTTTTCTTGTAGTATTTTTGTCTGGCTTTGGTATTAGGGTAATGTTGACTTTTTAGAATGAGTTAGGTAATTCCCTGTTCAATTATTTTGAAGAGTTTGAGCAGGATTTGTACTAATTCTTTCTTGAATGCTTGGTAGAATTCACATGTGAAACAATCTGGCCCTGGACTTTTCTTTTTTGGGAGGTATTTTTGGCTTTGTTTTTTAAATGCAATTTTATTGAGATATATTCAAACACCATTTAGTCCATCAAAATTATATAATCAGTGGCTCACAGTATCATCATATATTTATGCATTCACCACCACAGTTGAATTCAGACCATTTTCATTACTCCCCCCAAAATAATTTTAAAAAATAAATAGAAACACACAAAAAATCCCATACCCCTTACCTCCCCTATTATTTATATATTTTTCTTTATTTTTTTACTTATCTGTCCATACACAGGATCCAGGGAATGCCAGTCACAAGATTTTCACAATCACTTGACCACCCAATAAAAGCTATATAGTTATACAATTATCATCAAGAAACAAGGCTACTGCATTACAATTCTACAGTTTCAGGTATTTCCTTCTAGCTAGTCTAATACACTAGAAACTTAAAGGAATATCTATATAATGCATAAGAATAACCTCCAGAATGACCTCTTGACTCTATTTGAAATCTCTTAGCCACTGAAACTTTATTTTGTTTCATTTCTTGTCCCCCTATTGGTCACAAAGTCATTCTCAATCCCATAATGTCAGGGTCAGGCTCATTCCTGTGAGTCATGTCCCACATTGCCAGGGAGACATACTCCCCTGGGAGTCATGTCTCACTTAGGGGGAAGGGTAGTGAGTTAATTTGCAGAGTTCATTTAGAGATACAGGCCACATCTGAGCAACAAAAGAGGTTCTCAGGGGGTGACTGTTAGGCATAGTTATAGGTAGGCTTAGCTTCACCATTGTAGAGATAAGTTTTGAAAGGGCAAGCCTATAGATTGAAGGCTTGACTTATTAAATTGGGAGCCCCTATTGCTTAAGAGAATAGCAGGAATTCCCCATGTGGGGAATTGTAATATTTCCACATTTTCCCCCAGTCCCTCAAGGGGACTTTGCAAATAATTTTTTATTTTCTGCCCAAAGATTCTGGGGTCTATTGGGGTATTGCATTAGTCTGTACAGAATTAGAAGAGCTCATTCCTTAGTCTATGTTCCATGTAATTATGTTGTTTAAATAAACTGTTTAAAAATAAACAAAAATACACAAGTCCTCAAGAAAATGTGGAGAGATATACATAATCATTGTTGGTACAGAAGTAGAGTAGTGCAGCCCCTCTGGATGACTGTGTGGTGGTTCCACAGGAGGCTGGGTGTAGGGCTGCCATATGATCCTGCAACCCCGTTATGCAATGTATAAATGGAAGAACTGAAGCCATGACACAAAGATATATTTGAACACTGATGTTTATAGTGACATTATTCATGATTTGCAATGGATGGAGGTGGCCTGTGGGTACATGGATGGATGAACAGAGGGGCAAACTTTGGTGTATACATACAATGGAATATTGGGTGGCTGTAATAAGGACTGAAGTCATGAAGCATGGAACATGGTGAATGAATCTTGAGGACATTATGTTGAGTGAAATAAGCCAGAAATGAAGGGAAAAATATTGTAAGTGTTCACTAATGTAAACTAACTATAATGAGCAAATGCTGAGAATTGAATTTGAGAACATAGGTTATCTGGGGATAGAATGCAGAGATTGGGCAATGATTAAGGGGTATAGAATGTTCAGTAAGACTTATTGTAAAGGGTCCTAGATTGTAAGCTCTGACAGCAGTCACATTTATTCCTGAGTTTTAACTGTTATTTCTAAATTCTGAGGTGCTGAGCTCTTTGTATATAACCTGGTAGTTCCCTGGAACTTTGGATATCTGTGTGACACCTAAGACTCAGAGTTAGAATTGTGAAGCTCTGAAAGTCATCATTACTCTGTACAGCAACTGTTAAAGAAGCTGAATAAGAGATCAGACAGACTCCAATTAGAGATATGAATGAAACAGACTTGGTTAGGACTAAGGAAAATTATAATACAGGGTAAATGATGATATTGACTATATTTTAAAACTCCAACTTTTATGTGACACCAAAGGAAGAGAGGTTTATTTGGTACAAAATTTATATTTTCTGTAGCACACTAATTTGGGGAGGTTTTTGATGAATAATTCAGTCTCTTTACTTGTGATTGGTTTGTTGAGGTCTTCTATTTCTTCTCAAGTCAATATTGGTTGTTCATGCTTTTCTAGGAAGTTGTCCATTTTGTCTAAGTTGCCTAGTTTGTTTGCATATAGTTGCTCATATTATCCTTTCATTATCTCCTTTATTTCCACTGAGGCAGTAGTTGTGTCCCCCCTCCCAGTTCTGATTTTCTTTATTTGCATCCTCTCTTTCTTTCTTTGTCAGCCTAGCTAAAGTCCACTGATTTTATTCTTCTATCAAACGGTTTTGTTGATTCTTTCTATTTTTTTCATGTTCTCAATTTCATTTATTTCTGCTCTAATAGTTGCTATTTATTTCCATCTGTTTGTTTTAGGGTTAGTTTGCTGTTATTTTTGTAACTTCTGCATGTGAGTCATTAATTTCTTGATTTTTTCTGTTTTTTCTTTGTTACTTAGGTGTTTAGGGCAATAAATTTCCCTCTCAGCACTGCCTTTGATGCATCCCATAATATTGATATGCTGTGTTCTCATTTTCATTTACATCAAGATATGTACTGATTTCTCTTATAATTTCTTCCTTGACCCACTGGTTGTTCAAGAGTGTGTTGTTTCCCTCCATATATTTGTGAGTTCTCCAGTCTTCCACCTGTTATTGATTTCCAACTTCATTCCATTTTGAACTGTGTTCCAGTTTGCTAATGCTGCCAGAATGCAAAACACCAGAAATGGATTGGCTTTTATAAAAGGGGGTTTATTTGGTTACACAGTTACAGTCTTAAGGCCATAAAGTGTCCAACAATTGGGTACCTTCACTGGAGGATGGCCAATGGCATCCAGAAAACCTCTGTTAGCTGGGAAGGCATGTGGCTGGCATCTGTTCCAGAGTTCTGGTTTCAAAATGGCTTTCTCCAAGGACATTCCTCTCTCAGCTCCTGTGTGTTCTTCAAAATGTCCCTCTTGGCTGTAGCTCCTCTTCAATATGTCACTCTCAGTTGGTCTTGGGGCATTTGTCCTCTCTTAGCTTCTCCAGAGCAAGAGTCTGCTTTCAATGGCCATCTTCAAACTGTCTCTCTTCTGCAGCTCCTCTCTCAGCTCCTGTGCTTTCTTCAAAGTGTCCCTTTTGGTTGTAGCAAGCTTGCTCCTTCTGTCTGGGCTTATATAGTGCTCCAGGAAACTAACTGAGGCCCAAGCTAATGGGCAGGGCCACACCTCCATGGAAATTATCCAGAGTTATCACCTACAGTTGAGTGGGTTGCATCTCCATGGAAACACTCAATCAAGTAATTATAATCTAATCAACACTAATATGTCTGCCCACACAAGATTGCATCAAAGATAATTGTGTTTTCGGGGACATAATACATTCAAACTGACACAAATCATAAAGTGTTTTGTATAATTTTGATATTTTAAAATTTATTTTACTTGCTTTGTTACCCAATGTTTGATCCAGCCCAGAGAATTATCCATAAGCACTTGAGAAAAATGTGTATCCTGCTGTTTTGGGGTGCAATGTTCTGTAAATGTCTGTTAAGTCTAGTTCATTTATCATACCATTCAAACTGTCTGTTTCCTTATTGATCCTCTGTCTAGATGTTTTATCCATTGATAAGTGGTGTATTGAAGTCTCCAACTATTATTGTAGCGGTGTCTACTTATCCCTTCAGTGTTGTCAGTGTTTGCCTGACGTATTCTGGAGCATTCTGGAGCATATTTATGTCTTCTTGATGAATTGTCCCTATTATTAACTTATTTGTCCTTCTTTGTCTCTCTTAATTCCTTTACATTTGAAGCCTGACATGGCTGATATCAATATAGCTACCCCAGCTCATTTCTGGTTGTTGTTTGCATGAAATATCTTTCTCCAACCTTTCAATTTCAACCTATGTTCATCCTTGGGTCTAAATTTAGTCACTTTTAGAGAGCATATAGATAGATTCTGTGTTTTTAAATCCATTCTGCCTGTCTATGTCTTTTGATTGGAGAGTTTAATCCATTAACATTTAATGTTATTATTGTAAAGGCAGTACTTTCTTCAACCATTTTGTGTTTTGGATTTTATAAGTCATATCTTTTTACTCTCTCTCTTTTACCATTTTTGTTGCCCTTACTGATAGTCTTTATTTCTATTCTCTTCTCCAAACCTCTCTCTCCTCTTTTCCTATCTTCTTTTAGTGCTCCCTTTACTATTTCTTGTATAGCATGTCTGTTGTTCATGAACTCTCTCAGTGTCTGTTCATCTGTAAATATTTTAAACTCCTCCTCACTTTTGAAGGACAGTTTTGCTGGATGTTGAATTCCTGGTTGGCAGTTTTTCACTTTAAATATCTTAAATATACCATACCACTGCTTTCTCACCTCCATGGTGTCAGCTGAGAAATCTGCACTTAGCCTTATTGAGCTTGCCTTGTATGTGATAGACTGCTTTTCTCTTGCTGCTTTAAGAATTCTCTCTTTGTCTTTGGCACTTGACAATCTGATTAGTGTCTTGGAGAAGGCCTATTTGGATTTATTCTGTGTGGTGTATGCTGCTCTTCTTGGACCTCTAATTTTATGTCTTTCATAAGAGTTGGGAAATTTCCAGTGACTATTTCTCAGCTATTCTTTATGCCCACTTTCTCCTTTGGGGACTCCCATAACACTTATATTTATGCACTTCATGTTGTCATTCACTTCCCTGAGACCCTCCTAATATTTTTCCATTTATTCCCTATCTGTTCTTTTTTTGTGAAGGAATTCAAATGTCATTTCTTCTAGTTCACTAATCCTTTCTTCTACCTCTTTAAATCTCCTGTTGTGTGTCTCCATTGTGTTTTAATCTCTTCTATTGTGCCTTTCATTCCCATAAGTTCTGCCATTTGTTTCATAAGCTTTTGTCTTCTTTATATCCTTCATCTCTTTTGCCACATTTTCCTTCAACTCACTGAATTGATTTAGAAAATTTTTGAACATCTTTAGTTAGTTGTTTTGTCTCCTGTATCTCATTTGAAGTGTTTGTTCCTTTGACTGGGCCATATCTTCATGCTTCCTAGTATGACTCGTGATTGTTTGGTGGTGACCAGGCATCTGATTTTCTTGATTACTTTATTTTGGAGGTCTGTTTCTCTCTTTTGCCTATGATTTTCTTATTGGTTGGCTTTGTTCTCTATCTGTTCTTTGACATTCAGTTAATTTATTCTAGACCTCTAGCATAGCTTCTGTTTAACTGATCATAATTTTTCAGCTCTTGTTTTTCTGGTTTTTTCCTTGCCTATATTGAAGTTTTTTCAGATTGTCCTTTATTGTATGTGCAGTTGTTTCACCCCCAGGAGAAAGCTATCTCTTCCCTTTTTCTCTTCAGGGAATGTTGATCTTCTGTTTGTTTTGTTTTGTTTTGTTTTTGCCTCTATGTATTTTTAACACTCCTTTCCTTACTTCTAGCAACTTTTACATGGAAGTATGGCTCTAGAAGGAGGATCTCCCCAATAGAATCAACCCCACTCAGATTTTCCCAGACAAGAAAGGCTCAGGACTCACAAAGAGGGTGTAATCAGTATCAAAGTTCCCTGGGGATGATACCCAGCAGGGTGCCAGCCTTTCCTGTGAATCCTTTTAATTCTGTGCTTTTCCTGTCCTGCCCAGCAGATGGCTCTCATCAGCCTGCTGCTCCCCACCAGCATAAAGTGGTATGGTGCCTTTAATTCTCAACAGACCCTGTACCTGTCAGGTGCATGGTTGAGACAGAGGCTGAGGCTGAAGTTGTATGTAAACTGTTTCTGTTTTCCAGCTCCTGGGATCTGAATTCTCTAAATAACAGTTACTGCCTGCTGGTCCTTGACCCCCCTCTTTTTTGTGGGGAGGGAAGCCACTCTTCATCCCCATCTTCCCTGCATGCTGGAAAAGTTACAGGTCTCTTAAGCAGCCACCCTTTCCCCCCTGCCAGAAATGTGTTTGAGACAGGCTGGGTTCCACTTTTCATATGTTGTAACTTTTGTGTATTTGAGACAGGCCAGTTTCTGCTTTTGTGGGTTAAAACTGCTGCTGGTATCCCAGTCCCTGGATTCTTAATTCTCTGAATGAGAGCCACCACTTTTGCTGGGACCTGCCCACCCCCCTGTTTTTGGGAATTATATCCTTCACCTAATTGGTTATTTTGTCTCTCAGGCATTCCTTACATCCCCCCTTGACTTGAGCATGGTGGAGGGGTACCTGGAAAACTGTGAATGCCTGCTGCTTTCTTTAATGGTCTGTTAAAAAGTAAAAAAGAAAAAAGAAGTAAAAGAAAAAAAATCTTTTCACATTCTGTCTCCAGCCCCCCAGGTTCACCAATCAAGAGCCAGTGTTGGTATCTGGCTCTGTGTGTTCCTTTCCTTGGGGCACAGCTCTTTTCCAGTATTCTGAGCCCAGCTAAGTCCAGGAGCCTCTATGTTTTCATCAGACTCACCTCCTTGCTGCTAGGGAGAGACCTCCTGGTTTCTCTCATGTTTCTTCTGTAGATTTATCTCTTTTAGGAGCTTGTATTCTGCATTCCAAATTTTTAATTAAAGCTGCATTTGGAGCTTGATTGAGCTCTCCTTCCCTTGCTCATAATAGAGAGGGCTTCTGTTTCCCACCAGGGCAGACTCTGAGATAGGGTCCTGTGCCTGTGTGGGAGAGACACCAGCCTCCACAGCAAGGAATAATTTACTTACAGTTCTGTGCTATGATCTGTGCCCTTCCACCCATTCCAGGCTGATGTATGATGTGTGTCTGGTCACAGAAGTCCCCCAGTTGTTCCAGACAGTTTCCGGCTATTTACTAGCTGCCCTAGAGGACAAACTAAATCCCGCACCTTCCTATGCCACTATCTTTCCCTGTCACCCCTCCACCATCTTGCCCCACCTCCCCCTTAATATTTTCTTCTAGAGGTTTTATAGTTAAGTCACTAACAAAATTGCTAAGTCAAAGTATAAGTTTCACAATGATATTTGAATCAAGATGGTAAGAGACCATGTTCTTAACTACCATGCTAAAATGTACCTTTCTCAGTATAAAGGTAGGTGCACAATATGTTTGCGATGTTTGAGTGAATGAATTTATAAATGAATGAATAAATGAATTAATACACTGGACAAGCATATTCTTATAATTAGAACTTGGAATTACTATAACTTATATGAAAAGTTCAGGTCCAAGCTGTGCCATTATTTTGACAACTTCACAGACTTTCACATAAAAACAGATGAAAATACACACATATGTACAGAGAGAAATGAATGGATGAGTGTGAATTATTATTAAATTAGTAGTCAAATGCTAGAAAGTGGAGAGATCTGATTAAGAAAACTACTCCAGTATGAAAGAAGCACAGGTAAAGAAAAGTATCAAAATAACATGGAGCAACTTAAGGGAAATTACCCTAGTCAAGATTGTATTCTTGTTACTTGTTGTTATTCTCTGCTCTCCATGTAAGAGGATTATACTTCCACATCTCATAAAATTCAGGATTGGCTATATGATTGCACTGGCCATTGAAATGTGAGCAGAAATGATGTACACTACTGCTAGGTGGAAGCTCTGAAAGCACTTTTTCCTCTGACACAAAAGCAGCATACCCCAGATAGTAACTACAGCTCAATTATGGCACTTGGAATGGAGAAGACAAAGAGCAGAGCCACAGCTCATCTGAATATTATACATGAGTGAGAATTAAATCTTTATTTTTGTAAACTACTGGGATTTTGAGGTTGTTTGTTAATGAAGCATAACTTAGCATAAACAAGCATCAGCTAAGTTGCACAAGTATCCATGTAGAAAGAAGTGGTTTATTTATAATATTTCCCAATGACTATGGTGAAACCATGTGTGTTTGTACTTAGTGATAATGGGCACTCAGCATATGGTTCCCATATGGAAACTCAGCATAGCCATATCGATACCTGTCAAGTAAATGTCAGCCAGAGTTAGAAGCAAGAAGAGGAGTAGAAAATTTAGAGATCATCAGCTCTCAGATACAGTGGTATGCAAAACAGGTGAGTCACTGCTGGGACCAAAGGTTCCTGGGGAATTTCTAACCAGAAATGTAGTGTGAATGTGTTGGAGGGAAAGAAAGTACTTTCTTTCAAGATGCAAAAGAAAACTCATGCAGAAGACCTCTGACAAAGCAGTCACTAAAGCAATACATTTGAGACTGCCAATAAAGGCTACATAATAATTTCTCACCAGTTTCTTAGTGAGGAGAAACAGAGGACAGATATCAGGGCAGTATTGAAACTTTATATGATTGGCATTATGTGATGTTTTGAAGCTTTATGGACCCCAGAAGATCATGTTCTTAAAGCTAATCCATTCCTGTGGGTGTAAACCTTCTGGGGGCAGACTTTTGATGAGGTTATTTCAGTTGAGGCATAACCTTGGTGGGTCTTAATCCTTTTACTGGAGTTCTTTATAAGAGATGTAATTCAGAGAAAGAAATAAAGAGAAAGACACAGAAGATAACAAAGAGAAAGCACAGAAGCTCAGAAAGAAAGCCATAGACAGAGAAGCCAGAAGATGAAAGCAACAAAACCCAGGAAAGAAGGACCAGCAGATGCCACCATGTGCCTTGTCATGTGACAGGAGTCCCAGATCACCAGGTCACCTGTGGATACCTTGATTTGAATATTTTCATGACTTCAGAACTATAAGCTTGTAAACTAATAAATACCCATTGTAAAAACCAACCCACTTCTGGTATATTGCATTTTGGCAACCAAGCTGAGTAAAACACTTATAAGGGAGTGCTTACATTTGAGCTTTTTGTTCAGCCAGTCAGACAGATTTTGATTTGAGCCCAAGCTCTGCAATCCACAAACTGTGTAATCTTTATTATGTTCCTTCACAGCTCTGTGTTCCTTCAAAGTGGGGTTATATTAATGCCAACATCATAGAATAGGTAGAAACACAAAAAGCAAAATTGTAGTTCACGTTGAAAATAACATGTGAGAATATCCAGCAAGATTTTCTAAAAGATGTGTAATAAGGGAATGGCACTGAACTCATATATGATGAGGATGTCATGTTTATTTCCCTTCTTCATCACCTATTTTGAAATACTTTCTGTCATAGTTATGCTCCTATTGCAGAAGGCTTCTGACTACTCCCTTCATGCTAGCAGTCTTACTGGATTATGGGTTAAATAGCAGCAGGGTGTGTGTGAGGCTATGTATACATGTGAAACAAAAATGAGGTCACACTGTTCTCAAATTCAATAATTTTTCTGACTATAAAATTACACATTTATTGAAAATATAAAACATGTAGAAAGATATTCAAAGATGACAAGAATATATTGAAATGATGCTCACTATTAGTATTTTGAAGTATATTCTTCCAGATTATTTCATTAGAATCAAGGTTTTTCACTCAACTGTGTAGTTTGGATTCTCTTAAAAGCAGAGTCTGAGACAAAATTTATGTGCAGGGGTTTATTTGGGACTTGATCCCAGGAAGCAGAAATGAAGGAAAGAAGAATGTGAGGCAGGGAAGTGAGGAAAGCCAGTAAAGTTTGAATTGTCGAGTGGTTTACCACTGTGGGAAAATGGGACTCAATCTTGAAGGGAGTCCTCTGAGGAACCATGTGGAACATAACATAGAAATTTTTCAACTGAAAGAGTTGGTGGCTGAAGCATTTATTCACCAATTTCCACTCCCACATTGGTTGACAGATACCCCGAGGCTGTTAACTCTCCTCAAATTTTGGATTTCCACTTCCACATAGCTGAGAAGCCTTCCTTGGCTTTGAAGAAATCCTGTGGCAGAAAAGCAGAGAAATGCTAGGGACCTCAATTATTATGAGCACTTCCAATGTGCATGTAACAGTCCACCAAAACTCCAATGAAATCAGGTTGACCAAAGGGATGAGGTGCACTGCACCAAAAGCACCACCTACATATTTATTTCTATATCAAAACTATTTTTCTCCTTTTTTGTTAATCACTTTGTAATATCTCCTCATTTTTCCAATTTTATCCAGTTAATTTTCTGATCAAAATAATACTTGTTTGTAACACAAAATTTGCACAATAAAGTAAACTGAATCACAGAAGTTCAAATTGTCCTTTATCTTTTCTATCTTGCTCTTCTGCCTGGAAATGCTTTGTGCATAGATTGGTGCATTTCTTGTCCAGATGTTTTGCAAGGATTTCTCTAGTGAGCATTGGTTTTCATACCTCAAATGATATGAAATATGCTGTTCTGCTATATGATTTTAAACATAATGTATGTTGGATATCTTTCCATATCACTACATATCAATCACCCTTGTTCTTTTTGTGTTTTTTTTTGTTTGATTGTTTTAAATATATTTATTCAAAAAATTTATTGTAACTTTGCTTCTTTCCTGGCTATAATGGAAGCAAACTCGTCAATAATTTTTATTATTCAGTTTTATTGAGATACATTTGCATACCATACCATCATCCATGGTGTAAATCAACTGTTCACAGTACCATCATAGTTATGCATTCATCAACCCAATCCATTCTTGAACATTTTCCTTACACCAGAATCAGAATCAGAATAAAAAAAAAGTTAAAAAGAACACCCAAATCATCCCCCATCCCACCCCATCCCTCATCTAGTTTTTGTCCCCATTTTTCCACTCATCCATCCATACACTATGCAAAAGGAGTGCAATCAACAAGGCCTTCACAATCACACTGTCACCCCCTGTAAGCTACATTGCTATACACTCATCTTCAAGAGTCAAGGCTAACGGTTTGGGGCTTGACATTTTAAGGTATCTACTTCTAGCCATTCCAATACATCAAAACCCAAAGAGGGTTATCTATATAGTGTGTAAGAATGTCCACCAGAGTGACCTCTCAACTTCATTTGAAATCTCTCAGCCACCGAAGCTTCACTTAGTTTCATCTCACATCCCCCTGTGGTCAAGAAGGTGTTCTCAATCACAAGATGCTGAGTTCAGGCTCATCCCCGAAGTCATATCCTGCATTGCCAGGGAAATTTCCACCCCTGAGAGTCAGGTCCCATGTAGGTGGGAGGGCAGTGAGTTCACCTGCCGAGGTTGCTTATCTAGAGAGAGTGAGCCACATCTGAGCAACAAAGAGGCACTCAGGGGGAGACTGTTAGGCACATTTATAAGCAGATTTAGTCTCTCCTTTGCAGTAATGAGATTCATAAGGGCAGGCCCCAAGATAGAGGGCTTGGCATACCAAGCCCTCAGTCCTCAATGTTCATGAGAACATCAGCAACAATCCAAGTGAGGAAATCCAACACTTCCCCACTTTCCCCCACCTCTTCAGTGGGGCCTGCATATGTATTTTTATTCTCCACCCAAATTACTTTTGGATGTGTTGTTATTTCACTCTAACCTATAGAAACCTACCATATCTCACTACCTATTCAAAGATCCATGTACTTATGGTATTTGAACAAACTGTATGAGTTAAATTGTTTAGGAAATATAGATCCTGCACCAACTAAACATCTCTTCCCTTGGTCTCACATAGAAGTTGAAGTTTTAAAACACAGTCAGTATCGTCCTTTACCCGTTGGCCTGATTTGCCCTAGTCCTAACTAGATCTGCTTCATTCATATCTCTAATTGAAGTCTGGACTCTTTTTCAGCTTTTTTACCAGTTGCTATATGCGCTAATACTGACATTCATATCTGCTGAGCTCTAGCTCTGAGTTTCAGGTGTCATATGTATATCCAGTGTTCCAGATACCAATGAAGTTTACACAAAGAGATCAGCATCTCAGAGTTTGGAGGTAGCCATTACAATTCAGGAATGGATTTGACTGCTGTAAGTGCTTATAGTCAAGGGACCATTACAATAATCATTTCCCTGTTAGGCTGTGCTCTAAGATTCAATTCAGAGTTTACACATTATAGTTAGTCCATATTGGTGAGGAATTATAGTGTTTGCCTTTGTTTCTCTCATACTTCACTCAAAATGCTGTCTACAGGATCCATTCACCTCATTGCATGTCTCAAAGCTTCACTCCTTCTCATAGTTGCTCAATATTCCATTGTATGCATACACCACAGTTCACCAATCTCTTCCTCAGTCGACGTACCCTTAGGCCACCTCCACCCATTGCAAATTATAAATACTGCCTCCATAAACACCAGTGTGGGAATGTCCATTCATGTCTCTGCTCTCGGATCTTTCAAGTACATGCCCCATAATGAGGTTGCAGGACCTTATGGTCCCCACATACTGAGCTTCTTGTGGAACCACCACACTGACCTCCAGAAAGGCTACACCATTCTGCCTCATCAACAGTAACTAGATACATCCCTCTCTTCATGTTTTCTCCAGAACTTTTACCCCTATTTATATTTTTTCCTACAATTTTATAAAGAAATATTCACATATATACAATTATGCACAGTGTACAGTCATTTATTCATGGTATCATCATATAGTTGTACATTTATCACCACAGTCACCACTTGAATATATTAATTACTATGAAAGTTTTTTTTTTAGTGAATAGTAAGAAAAGACAATAAAAATAAAAATAAAATGTCATATGATGCAATATAAAAGTAAGGACAGAAAACACCACTACCAAGAATCCCATATCCCTCCCTTATATCCCCCTCTCATACACAATTAGCTTTGGTATATTGCCTTTGTTACATTTAATGGAAACATATTACAATGTTACTGTTGACCATAGACTCCAGTTCACTTTGATTATGTTTTTTTCCCAAATACCTTCCCTTTTTCAACGCTCTAAATGGTTGACATTCATTTGTTCTCCCACATGTGAAAACATTTTTATATTTGTACATTTAGTAAGAATCATTAGCCACTCCAGTTTTTGCCAAATTATACAGTCCCAGTCTTTATCATATATCTTTACCTCTGGTGTCATACAATCTTCTATCCCAACCCTTTCAGCTTTACTCACAGAAATCTTTGTTCAGTGTACTTACAATATTGTGCTACCATCACAGACTATTATGCTATCTATTTATGGATCTACACAATCAATCCTGCTGAACATTCTGTAGTCCTTCATCATCAAATGCCCAATCTCTACCCTCTTTCAATCTCTTGCTAGCCTGTGCTATCAGCTTTTAACTCTCAAAGTTTGCTCATTAATATTAGTTCATATTAGTGAGACCATGCAGAATTTGTCCTTTTGTTTCTGGCTAACTTCACTCAACATGAGGTTCATCCACATTATTATATGTTCCATGTATTTGTTCTTACAGCTGCATAATATTCTATCATGCATATATACCACAGTTTATTTATCAACTCCTCCATTGATGGACATTTGGGCTGCTTCCATCTCTCAGCAATTGTGAATAATGCCACAATAAACACTGGTTTACAAATGTCCATTTGTGTCTTAACTTTCAGTTCCTTTGAGTATATACCTAGCAATGGAATAGCTGGGTCATATGGCAAATCTATACTTAGCTTCCTGAGGAACCTCCACACTGTCTTCCAGAGTGGTTGCACCATTCTGCATTCCCACTAACAGTGAATAAGTGTGCCTCTTCATCCACATCTCTCCAGTACTTGTAATTTTCTGTTTTTTGGATAATGACCATTCAGGTAGGTGTGAGATGATAATCTCATTGTGGTTTTGATTTGCATTTCTCTGTTAGCCAGTGAAGTTGAGCATTTCTTCATATGCTTTTCAGCCATCTGTATTTCCTCTTCAGAAAAGTGTCTGTCCATGTCCTTTGTCCATGTTTTAATTTGGTTGTCTTTCTGTTGTTGAGTTGTATGATTCCCTTATATATTTGGGATATTAAACCCTTATCTGATGTGTGGTTTCCAAATATTGTCTCCCATTGCATTGGATGCCTTTTTACTTTTCTAACAAAGTCCTTTGATGTGCAAAACTGTTTGATTTTGAGGAGATCCCATTTGTCTATTTGTCTTTGGTTGCTCGTCCTTTGGGTGTAAGGTCTAGGAAGCCACCTCCTATCACAATGTTTTTAAGAAATTGCCCTAAATTTTCTTCTAAGAGTCTTAGGGTGTTAGCACTAATGATTAGGTCTTTGATCCATTTTGAGTTAATTTTTGTATAAGGCATAAGATAGGGGTCCTCTTACATTTTTTTGGAAATGGATATCCAGTTCTCCAAACACCATTTATTGAAGGGGCTGCTCTGTCCCAGTTGATTTGGATTGACTGCCTTATCAAATATCAGTTGTCTGTAGATTCAAGAGTCTATTTCTGAACATTCAGTTTGATTCCGTTGGTTGGTATATCTGTCCTTATGCCAGTACCATGATGTTTTGAGCATTGTGGCTTTGTAATATGCTTCAAAGACAGGTAGTGTGAGACCTCCCACTTCATTCCTCTTTCTCAAGATATTTTTGGCTATTTGGGGCACTTCTCTTTACAAATAAATTTGGTTATTGTTTTTTCTATTTCTGCAAAGTAAGTTGTTGGGATTTTAATTGATACTGCATTGAATCTATAAATCAGTTTTGGTAGAGTTGACATCTTAATTATATTTAGTCTTGCAATCCATGGACACAATATGTTCTTCCATTTTTTCATGTCCTGTTCAATTTCTTTTAGCAGTTTCTTGTAGTTTTCTTTGTATAGGTCTTTTGTGGCCTTCATTAAGTTTATTCCAAATACTTGAATCTTTGCTTGCTATTGTAAATGGAATTTGTTTCTTGATTTCTTCCTCTTGTTGCACATTACTTGTGTATAAGAACACTACAGATTTTTGCATGTTGATCTTGTAGCCTGCTACTTTGCTGTATTTATTGATTAGTTCTAATAGATTTGCTGTAGATTTTTATGGATTTTCTACATATATAATCATGTCATCTGCAAACAGCAAAAATTTTATTTTTTCCTCTCCAATTTGGATTCCTTTTACTTCTTTTTCTTGCCTAATTGCTCTAGCTAGAACTTCCATCACAATGTTGAATGACAGTGGTGACAGTGGGCAACCTATCTTGTTCCTGATCTTAGAGGGAAAGCTTTAAGTCTCTCCCCATTTAGTACGATGTTAGCTGTGGGTTTTTCATGTATTGCCTTTATCATGTTGAGAAAATTCCCTTCTATTCCTATCCTTTGAAGTGTTTCATCAAGAAAGATGTTGAATTTTGTCAAATGTCTTTTGTACATTGAGATGATCATGTGGTTCTTCTGCTTTGATTTATTGATGTGGTATATTACATTAATTGATTTTCTATGTTGAGCCAGCATTGCACACCTGGAATAAACCCCACCTGATCATGGTGTATAATTCTTTAAATGTGCTGCCAGATTCAATTTGCAAGTATTTTGTTGAAAATTTTTGCATCTATATACATTAAAGAGATTTGTCTATAATTTTCTTTTTCTTGTAGTATCTTTGTCTGATTTTGGCATTAGGGTGATGCTGGCTTCATATAATGAGTTGTGTAGCTTTCCCTCTTCAATTTTTTTGAAGAGTTTGAGTAGGATTGGTATTAATTCTTTCTTGAATGCTTGGTAGAATTCATATATGAAGCCATCTGGTCCTGGGATTTTCTTTCTTGGGAGCTTTTTGATGACTGAATCAATCTCTTTATTGAAGATTGGTTTGTTGAGGTCATCTATTTCTTCTATGGTCAATGTTGGATGTTTATGCTTTTCTAGGAATTTGTCCATTTCATATAAGTTGTCCAGTTTATTAACATATAGTTGCTCATAGTATCTTCTCATTATTTCCTTTATTTCTACAGGTCAATAGTTATGTTACCTTTCCTGTTTCTGATTGCATTTATTTGCATCCACTGTCTTTTTTGTTGTTGTTCTTGTTAGCTTAGCTAGGGGTCCATCAATTTTTTTTATTTTCTCAGAGAAGCAGCTTCTGGTTTTGTTGATTCTCTCTGTTGTTTTCCTGTTCTCAGTTTCATTTATTTCTGCTCTAATCTTTGTTATTTCTTTCCTTCTGTTTGCTTCGGGGTTAGTTTGCTGTTCTTTCTCTATTTCCTCCAGGTGGACAGTTAATTCTTCAATTTTTGCTCTCTCTTCTGTTTTAATATAGGCATTCAGAACAATAAATTTCCCTCTCAGCACTGCCTTTTCTGTGTCCCATAAGTTTTGATATATTGTGTTTTCCTTGTCATTTGCCTAGAGGTATTTACTAATTTCTCTTGTAACTTCTTCCTTTGTCCACTGGTTTTCTAAGAGTGTGTTGTTTAGTCTCCATATATTTGTGAATTTTACAATCTACTGCCTGTTATTTATTTCCAACTTCATTCTGTTATGATGTGAGAAAGTGTTTTTTATAATATCAATATTTTTAAATTTGTTGAGACTTGCTTTATGACCCAACATGTGTTGTATCTTAGAGAATGTTTCATAGGCACTTGAGAAAAATGTGCATCCTGCTGTTGTGGGTTGTAGTGTTCTATAAATGTCTGTCAAGCCTAATTCATTTATCATGCAATTCAACATCTCTGTTTCCTTATTGATCCTCTGTCTAGATGGTCTATCCATTTATGAGAGCGGTGTATTGAAGTCTGCAACTATTTTGTAGAGGTATCTTCTTCTCCTTTCAGTGTTCTCAGTGTTTGCCTCATGAATCTGGGGGCACTCTGGCTTGGTGCATAAATATTTATGAGTGTTATGTTTTCTTGATAAATTGTCCCTTTTATTAATATATAGTGTCCTTCTTTGTCTCTTTTAATTGTTTTACTTTTGAATTCTAATTTGTCTGATATTAGTAAAGTTACTCCTGTTTTTTTTCTGGTTGCTGCTTGTGTGAAATATTTTTTTCCAACCTTTCACTTTCAGCCTATTTCTGTCCTTGTGTCTAAAGTGAGTTTCTTGTAGACACCATTTAGATGGGTCCTGTTTTTTAATGCACTCTGCCAGTCTGTGTCTTTTTATTGGGGAGTTTAATCCACTAACATTTAGTGTTATTATTGTAAGGGCAGTACTTTCTTCTATCATTTTGTCTTTTGGATTTTATATGTCATGTCTTATTTTTTCCTTTCTCTCTTTTTACCCTTCCTGATATTCTGCATTTCTACACTATTCTCCAAACCTCTTTCTCCTGTCTTTTCCTATCAGCCTATAGCACTCCCTTTAGTATTTCTTGCAGTGCCAGTCTCTTATTCACAAACTCTCAGTGTCTGTCTGTCTGAAAATATTCTAATCTCTCTCTCATTTTTGAAAGACAGTTTTGATGGATATAGTATTCTTGGTTGGCAGTTCTTCTATTTCAATATCTTAAATATATCATACCACTGTCTTCTAGCCTCCATGGTTTCTGTGGAGAAATCTGTACATAGTCTTATCAAGCTTCCCTTGTATGTGATGGATTGCTTTTCTCTTCCTGCTTTCAGAACTCTCTCTTTGTCTTTGACATTGGACAATCTGATCAGTAAGTGTCTTGGACTAGGTCTGTTGGGGTCTATTCTGTTTGGGGTGTGCTGTACTTCTTGAATCTCTACTTTTCTGTCTTTCATATGAGTTGGGAAATTTTCAGGGATTGTTTATTCCATTGTTCTTTCTTCCCCTTTCCCCCTCTCTTTTCCCTCTGGGACACCCATAACACATATATTTGTGCACTTCATGTTGTCACTCAGTTCCCTGAGACCCTGCATGTATTTTTCCATTCTTTTCACCATCTGTTCTTTTTTGGGTATGAATTCAAATGTCTGGTCTTCCAATTCACTGATCCTTTCTTCTGCCTGTTCATATCTACTGTTGTATCCCTTGATTGTCTTTTTCATCTCCTCCATTATGCCCTTCATTCCCATAAGTTCTGTCAATTTGTTTTTTAAAGTTTGCAAATTCTTGTTTATGGTCATCCAGTGTCTTCCTTATATCCTTCATCTCTTTTGCTATATCTTCCCTCAGTTCATTGACTTGATTTTTGAATTGATTTAGGAAATTTGTTTGAACATCTTTAGTGCTTCCTTCAGTTCATTGAATTGATATAGCATTAGTTACCTCAATTCCTGTGTCTTGGTTGAACTATTAGTTTGTTCCTTTGGCTGGTCCATGTTTTCTTGTTTCCTAGCATGACTCATTATCTTGAGCTTTCTAGGCATTTGACTTTCTAATTAGTTTATTCTGGAGGTTGTTTTCACTCTTGTACCTAGGGTTTTCTTGTTCATTGTCTTTGTTCTCTAACCTTTGGTGTTTAGTTCAGCTTATTCTAGGCCTCTACCTTAGGTTCTATTTAGTTGATCAGAGTTTTTCACCTCTTGTTTTTCTGTTTCTTGTCCTGCCTCTATGTAGCCTTTTTGTATGAGGTTCTCCTCAAATATGGTCAATCCCAGTCAGGTTTTCCAGTCTAGAGAGGTCCAGGTCTCAGGAGTGTATGGTGTTTCCTTGAGAATGAGACCCTCCTGTGAGGCCTTTAGACTCCGTGCTTTTCCTTTGCTGTCCAGCAGGTGGTGCTTGCCAGCCTGCAGCTCCCCACCTGTGTGAGTAGGCATGCAGCCTTTAGTCCTCCTGGTTACCCTGACCTTGTTGGGTTTGTGGCCTATTGAAGCTGGTTTCTAAATTCCAGCCCCCAGGGTCTGAGTTCCTCAAAGTAGGGGTGCCACTGGAGACTGGCCACACCCCCTTTTCTTGGGAAGTTATGGTCTTTAGCAAATTTTCTCTGCCACTAGACTTATTGCTTTGTATCTCAGTGCTATCTTAGCTCTGCTCTTGCCTGGGCCCAAATTGAATGTCTTGAGTCTTTTTGTAATGGGCTTCTTATGATAGTTATTTTAAAAAAAGAGAAAAAGATTAAAAGAAAAGAAAAAAGAAAAAGAAGGGCTATTTACAATCCTTACAATTCTGGTGGGCTATTGAGATGCAAAAAGGCAAGTAGTTATGTTCAGTTAAGGAACAATCAAGAAACCAGATAAACCAGCTTTTCAGAGAAGGGCCCTGGCCCCCTGGGTTTGCATATGTGTCTGATTCTGTTTGAGCCCGGCCTTTCCCCATATTATGATTACCCCAACTCCAAAAGTCTCTGTTTTTATTTTTATTTTTATTTTTTTGCTGTTTTTTCTAGCTCTGTCTCCTCTCCACCCTGCTGAATGCTCCCAGATTCTCTGGTGTCTGGTCTCAGTTTATCTATGGTTGGAGTTTTTGTTCAGTAGTCTGAGTTTGTTAATCAGTGCTGCAACTGCAGTTCTCCTTCCTGATTCCCAGCACAGATGGCCCCTCCTCCATCAAGATTGTGTCTGGCAGGGAGGGGTGTGGGCCCCCTGGCCACAAGAACTTACAGATTTTGCTGATCTCAGCTTCTCCATGCATTTGTGTGTGTTGTATGAAGTATGTCCAAACTCAAATTCCTCTTCAGTGTCCAGTCCATACAGTTTTTTGTTATCTACCAACTGCCCCAGAGGAGTAACTAAAACACACACCTCACTACTCCACCATCTTCTCCCACCTCTCATTAGTCTTTTAAATTTAATATTTAAAAATGTTTTTCTTAATTAGAGAAGTTGTAGATTTACTTTAAAAATCATGTAAAAATACAGTATTCCCATTATTAACACTTTTCATTAGTGTGATACCTTTGTTGCAATTGATGAAAGAATATTATAATTGTAGTATTAACTATGGTCCATAGTTTTCATTAACATGTATTTTTCCCATATGCCACTATATTATTAACCCCTTGTATTGATGTGGTACATTTATTATAATTCATGAAAGAGCATTTTTATAATTGTATTATTAGCTATAGTTCATTGTTTACAGTGGGACTGTATTGTACAGTCCTGTATATGTCATTTGATTTTTATTCAAGGAACATATTTGACTAAAAATATTTGACTGGTTCTTATATTTAGGTCTTTTTCATATTTGGGTCTTTTATCCACTTTGGGTTAATTTTTGTGTATGGTGTGAGATAGCAGTTCTCTTTCATTCTTTTGCAAATGGTTATACAGTTCTCCCACCATTTATTGAAGAGACTATAATTTTCCAGTTGAGTGGAATTTGCAGCCTTGTCAAAAATCAATTTGCCATAGATGTAAGGGCTTATATTTGAACTCTCAATTTTATTCCATTAGTCTATACAGCTATCCTTGTGTCTGTATCATGTTGTTTTGACCACTGTAGTTTCCATTATGCTTTATCGTCAGGAAGTGTGAGTCCTCCAACTTTGTTATTCTTGTTAAAAATGTTTTGGGCTATTTGAGTCCCATTGCTCTTCCACATAAATTTGGTAATTTGTTTTTCCATTTATGCAAAGTACACTGTTGAAATTTTGATTGGGATTGCATTGAATCTGTGAATCATTTTGGATAGAATTGACACCTTAACAATATTTAGTCTTCCAATTCATGAGCATAGAATGTCCTTCCATTAATTAAGGTCTTCTTTGATTTCTTTTAGCAAAATGTTTTGTGTCCATTATCAAGAAATATGCCCTTTTCATCTTCAATTGTATACTCACTCATAGGAATTAAATAATAGAATTTTATATAGATAATACAGTACTATTGGGATTTTCATTTACCTGTTTAGTTACATTTACTGAAGAACTTCATTTCTCTCCACTACTCTAAGTTACTCACACTTGTCTTTTCCTTTCAACCTGCATGTTTCAGTTTGCTAAAGCTGCCATTATGCAAAATTCAGGAAATGGATTGGATTTTATAAAGAGGATTTATTAGGTTACAAGTTTACAGTTCTAAGGGCATAAAAGTGTCCAACTAAGGCATCAACAAGGGGATGCTTCACTGAAGAAAGTCTGATGGTATCTGGAACACCTCTGTCAGCTGGGAATGCATGTGACTGGCATTTGCTGGTCCTTTGCTCCTGGGGTCTAGTTTCAAAATGGCTTTCTCCAAAATGTCTCTTGGCTGCTGTGCTGTCTCTCTTAGCTTCTCTCTCAGCTCCTGTGCATCCATGCTTGTTTTCCCAGGGTGTTTGTCTCTAAGAATCTGGGAGTCCTCTCTTTGCTTTTCCAGGGCAAACTCTGGGCCCCATGTCTTAGCATCTCTGAATGTCTTTCTGTATTCTCTCCTAAGGACTCTAGTGATCTAATTATGATCCACCCTGGATGGGCAGGGTCGTCTCCATGGAAATATTCTAACCAAAGGTCCCACACCACAAGATTAGAATAAAAGAACATGGCTTCCTGGGGTCCATAATGGCTCCAAACCAGCACACTGCAAAACTCCCTTTAGTAATTTTTGTAGGGCATCTCTTTTGTTGATGGACTTTCAAAGTTTTCTGTTTATCTATGACTATGTTAAACTCGCCTTCATTTTTTTTCAAACCCCTTTATTAGTTTGCAGTTTTGTTTTATGAGAATATATAAAGGAATTTGAATTATGACCAAATTTCAGTGCAGATATTTTGATGCTAGAAGCCAATCTTACTATTTCTATTACTGAAGTTTGATGTTTGGTTTTTGTTCTGTTTTTTTTTTCCTCTCTTTGGTTTTTTTTTTTTTTTTTTTTGCCCCCATTCTTCTACTCATCCATCCATACACTGGGATAAAAGGGGAGTGTGGTCCATATGGCTTTCCCAATCACATTGTCACCCATTATAAGCTACATTTTTATACAACTGTCTTCAAGATTCAAGGGTTCTGGGTTGTAGTTTGATAGTTTCAGGTATTTACTGCTAGCTATTCCAATTCATTAGAACCTAAAAAGGGTTGTCTATATTGTGCATAAGAATGCCCACCAGAGTGACCTCTTGGCTCCTTTTGGAATCTCTCTGCCCCTGAAGCTTATTTCATTTCCATTCACACCCCCCTTTTGGTCAGGAAGTTCCCCATCCCAATCTAGATGTTGGGTCTAGATTTCTCCCTGGGATTCATATTCCAATGTTGCCAGGGAGATTTTCTCCCCTGGGTGTCAGATCCTATGTAGGGGGAGGGCAGTGATTTCATCTGCCAAGTTGGCTTAGCTAGAGAGAGAGGTCCACATCTGAGCAACAAAGAGGCATTCAGGAGGAGGCCCTTAGGCACAATTATAGGCAGGGCTAGTGTCTCCTTTGCAGCAACAGTCTTGCCAAGGGCAAGTCCCATGGTAGAGGGCTCAGCTCATCAAACCACCAGTCCCCTATGTCTGTGAGCACATCAACAACCATCGAGGTGGGGAAGCCCAACACCCCTGCATTCTCCACCAGCACCTCAGGGGGGCTCTGCATATTTTTTATTGTCTTTATTGATAACTCTTTTTAAATTAACTATTAACTGTATCAAAAAATTTTAAAAATGTAATAAAAACATTTCAAACAAACCATAACAAGGGAGTAAGAAAAAGACAACTAACCTAAAATAATTACTTTACTTCCAACATGTTCTTAATCTACCCCAAGAAAATAACCTAATATAGCAACATTTCTGTGAACTTGTTCCTACCATACTCACCAGAAATTAACAAACCATAGTCATTCCTGGGCATTCCCAGAATGTTAAATGTACCCATGATAGCTTATCTGTTCTTATTGGGTTATTGTTCCCCCTTCAGTAATTGCTCTGTATCTCAAGTTCCCTTACATTCTACATTATAAACCATTTATTTTACATCTTTCAATGTTCATATTAGTGGTAGCATATAATATTTCTCTTTTAGTGCCTAGCTTATTTCACTCAGCATTATGTCTTCAAGGTTCATCCATGTTGTCCTATGTTTCAGGACATCATTCCTTCTTACTGCCACATAGTATTCCATCATGTATATATATCATTCTTTATTTATCCACTCCTCTGTTGAAGGACATTTGGGTTGTTTCCATCTCTTGGCAATTGTGAGTAATGGTGCTATGAACATTGGCATGCAGATATCTATTCATGTCACTGCTTTCTGGGTACATAAGAAGAAGTGCAATTGCTGGATCAAAGGGTAACTCTATATCTAGTTTTCTAAGGAACTGCCAGACTGACTTCCAGAGTGGCTGAACCATTATACATTCCCACCAACACTGAGTAAGAGTTCCAATTTCTCCACATCCTCTCCAGCATTAGTAGTTTCCTGTTTGTTTAATGGCAGCCAGTCTACTTGGTGTGAGATGGTATCTCGTTATGGTTTTAATTTGCATCTCTGTAATAGCTAGTGAAGTTGAACATTTTTTAAGGTGTTTCTTGGCCATTTGTATATCCACTTCAGAGAACTGTCTCTTTATATCTTTTGCCCATTTTATAATTAGGCTGTCTGTACTATTGTCATTGAGTTGTAAGATATCTTTATATATGCAAGATATTGGTCTTTTGTCAGCTACGTGGCTTCCAAAAATTTTTTTCCCATTGAGTTGGCTGCCTCTTCACCTTTTTGACAAATTACTTTGAGGTACAGAAGCTTCTAAGCTTGAGGAGATCCCATTTATCTATTTTTCCTTTTGTTGCTTGGGCTTTCGGTATAAGAACTAGGAAGTGGACGCCTAATAAAAGGTCTTGAAGATGTTGCCCAACATTATCTTCTAGGAGTTTTATGGTACTGTCTTTTATATTGAGGTCTTTTATCCACTTTGAGATAATATTTGTGTAGGGTGTGAGGTAGGGGTCCTCTTTCATTCTTTTGGATATGGATATCCAGCTCTCCCAGCCAAATTTGTTGAAAAGACTGTTATGTCCCAGTTCAGTGGCTTTGGGGGTCTTATCAAAGATCAGTCAGCCATAGATCTGGGGGTCTATCTCTGAATTCTCAATTCAATTCCATTGATCAATATGTCTGTCTTTGTGCCATTACCATGGTGTTTTGACTACTGTGGCTTTATATAAGCTTCAAAGTCAGGGAATGTAGGTCCTCCCACTTCGTTTTTCTTTTTTAGAGCATTTTTAGCTATTCAAGGCATCTTCCCTTTCCAAATAAATTTCATAACTAGCTTTTCCAAGTCTGCAAAGTAGGTTGTTGGAAGTTTGGGATTGCATTGAATCTGTAGATGAGTTTGGGTAGAATTGACATCTTAATGACATTTATCCTTCCTATCCATGAACATGAAATATTTTTCCATCTTTTCAGGTCCCCTTATATTTCTTTTAGTAGAGTTATGTAGTTTTGTTTGTATAGGTCTTTTACATCTTGGGTTAATTCTATTCCTAGGTACTTGATTTTTTTTATTTGCTGTTCAAAATGGTATCTTTTTCTTGAGTGTCTCTTCACTTTGTTCATTTCTAGCATATAGAAACATTTTTTATTTATGTGCATTAATCTTATATCCCACTACTTTGCTAAATTTGTTTATTAGCTCTAGTAGCTGTATTGTCGATTTCTCAGGGTTTAACTGATATAAGATAATATCATCTGCAAATAATTACAGTTTTACTTCTTCCTTTCCAATTTGGATGCCTTTCATTTCTTTGTCTTGCCAGATTGCCCTGGCTAGCACTTCTAGCACAAGGTTGAATAACAGTGGTGACAGCGGGCATCCTTGTCTCATTCCTGATCTTACAGGGTAGGCTTTCATTCTCTCACCATTGAGTACTATGCTGGCTGTGGGTTTTTCATATATGCTCTTTATCATATTGAGGAAGTTTCCTTCAATTCCTACCTTTTGAAGTGTTTTTATCAAAAAGGGATGTTGGATTTTGTCAAAGGATTTCTCAGCTTCTATTGAGATGATCATTTAATTTTTCTCTTTTGATTTGCTAATGTGTTGTAATACATTGATTGATTTTCTTGTGTTGAATGATCCTTGCATGCCTGGAATGAACCCCACTTGGTCATGGTGTATGATTTTTTTTTAATGTGCCTTTGGATTCGATTTGCAAATATTTTGTTGAGAATTTTTTGTATCCATATTCATTAGGGAGATTGGCCTGTAGTTTTCCTTTTTTGTAGCATCTTCACCTGGTTTTGGTATTAGATTGATGTTAGTTTCATAAAATGTGTTAAGTAGTATTCCATTTTCTACAATGTTTTGATAGAGTTTAAGTAAGATTAGTGTCAGTTCTTTTTGGAAAATTTGGTAGAATTCCCCTGAGAAGCCATCTGGCCCTGGGCATTTATTTGTGGGAAGTTTTTTGATGACTGATTGGATATCTTTGATTGTGATTGGTTGGTTGAAATCTTCTATTTCTTCTCTGCTCAGTGTAGGTTGTTCATATGTTTCCAGGAAATTGTCCATTTCCTCTATATTATCCAGTTTGTAGGCATAGAGTTGTTCATAGTATCCTCTTATAATTTTTTAAATTTCTCCAGGATCCACAGTAATGTCACCTTTCTCATTCATTATTTTGTTTATATGTGTCTTCTCTCTTTTTGATTTTTTCAGTCTAGCTAGGGGCTTGTCAATCTTGTTGATCTTCTTGAAGAACCAACTTTTGGTGTTATTTATTCTCTCTATTGTTTTTTTGTTCTTGATGTCATTTATTTCTTCTTTAATCCTTGTTATTTCTTTTCTTCTACTTGGTTTAGGATTGGTTTGCTGTTCATTTTCTAGCTTCTTCAGTTGCTCCATTAGTTCTTTGATTTTAGCTCTTTCTTCCTTTTTGATATATGTATTTAGTGCTATAAATTTCCCCCTCAATACTGGTTTTGCTGCATCCCATAGGTTTTGATATGTTATGTTCTCATTTTCATTTGTCTCTCTATATTTAGCAATTTCTCTTGCTATTTCTTCTTTAACCCACTGATTGTTTAGGAGTGTGTTGTTTAACCTCCAGGTATTTGTGAATTTTCTATGTCTCTGACAGTCATTGACTTCTAATTGTATTCCATTGTGGTCAGAGAATGTGCTTTGAATAATGTCAATTTTTTAAAATTCATTGAGCCTTGTTTTATGTCCCAGCATATGATCTATTCTGGAGAAATTTTGTGAGCACTTAAGAAGAATGTTTATCCTGGTGATTTGTGATGTACTGTTCTATATATGTCTGTTAAATCCAATTCATTTATCAGATTGTTTAGGTTTTCAGTTTCCTTATTAGTCTTCTGTCTGATTGATCTATCTATAGGAGGGAGTGATGTGTTGAAATCTCCCACAATTATTGTGGAAACATCAATTGCTTCCTTTAGTTTTGCCAGTGTTTCTCTCATGTATTTTGTGGCACCTTGATTGTGTGCATAAACATTTATGATTGCTATTTCTTCTTGTTGAATTGCCTGTTTTATTATGTAGTGGCCTTCTTTTTCCCTCAAAACTTCCTTGCATTTAAAGTGTATTTATTCTGAAATTAATATTGCTACTCCTGCTTTCTTTTGGCTGTAGCTTGCAAGAAATATTTTTTCTATCCTTTCATTTTCAATTTCTTTTTGTTCCTGTGTCTAAGATGAATCTCTTGTATGCAACATATTGATTGTTCATATTTTTGATCCATTCTGCCAGTCTATATCTTTTAAATGAGGAGTTTAATCCATTTCCATTCAACGTTGTTACTGTGAAGGCATTTCTTGAATCAGCTATCCTATCCTTTGGTTTATGTTTGTCAGATATATTTTTCCCTTTGTCTCTTAATATCCTTTAATGTACCCATACTGAATCTCTTTAGTACTGAACTTTTCCCCATACCTCTCTCTCCTTTGTTTCTCTGTCAGTAGGGCTCCCTTTAGTATCTCAAGTAGGGCAGGTCTGTTTTTAGCAAATTCTCTTAGTATTTGTTTGTCTGTGAAAAATTGAAGCTCTCCCTCAAATTTGAAGGAGAGCTTTGCTGGATAAAAAATTCTTGGTTGGCAATTTTTCTCTCTCAGAATTTTAAATATGTCATACCACTGCCTTCTCACCTCCATGGTGTCTGCTGAGTAGACCCTACTTAGTCTTTTGCTGTTTCCTTTGTATGTGGTGAATTGCTTTTCTCTTGCTGCTTTCAGAACTTTCTCCTTCTCTTCAGTATTTGACAATCTGATTAGAATATGTCTTGGAGTGGGTTTATTTGGATTTATTCTATTTGAAGTTCACTGGGCATTTATGATTTGTGTATTTATTGTGTTTTGAAGGTTTGGGATGTTTTCCACAACAATTTGTTTGAATGCTCTTCCTAGACCTTTACCCTTCTCTTCCCCTTCTGGAACACCAATGACTCTTATATTTGGACATTTTATATTGTCTATCATATCCCTGAGGTCCATTTTGATTTTTTCAATTTTTTCCCCATTTTTTCTTTTGTTCTTTAATTTTCTGTTCTGTTGTCCTCAAGGTCACTGATTCATTGTTCAAGTCCCTCTAGTGTAGTATGAGTATCCATAATCTTTTTAATTTGGTCAACAGTTTCTTTTATTTCCATAGGATCATCTATTTTTTATGTAATCTTGCAATTTCTTCTTTCTGCTCTTCTAGTGTCTTCTTCATGTCCTTTGTATCCTGTGCCATTATCTTGTTGCTTGTCTTAGTTCTTTGATTAATGGCTCCAAGTACTGTTTCTCCTCTGATCTTTTGATTTTGGAGTTTGTGTTTGGGTTATCCATATCATCTGGTTTTTCATATTCTTAAAATTTTTGGTGTTTTTGGCCTCTTGGCATTTGCTTAACTTGATAAGGTTCTTTTAGGATATGTAGACTGATTCAAACACTTATCTCTAATTTGTCAGATCTACAGCTTGGTGGAGTACACTTTATCTAACTATCCAGCAGGTGGCATCTGTGTGCCACCTATTCCCCTCAAACCAGTTCTCTCCAACTTTGTCTTTGTAGTGGGTGGGGGTCTGAGTCTTTGTGGGGATCCAATTTGTGCACCAAGTTTGCATTTGTAGTTGGTGCTTCCTGCCCTGAATGTGGTGCATGTTTCTGAGCATTTAGGAAGGGATGGCCACTTTCATAATCAAATCTCCCAGGTGTTCCTGGACATTTAAAGCTGTTGCAATAGTCTAATCCTTCAATACAGTCTCACCACGGTTTGTCTCTGCTGCTGACCCACAATTCTTTGGTATTGGCATATGTTCCCTGGGGTTTGCAAGTGTGTCCCTCTTCCAAGCCATGCCCTCCTAGGATAGCTCCTGAGGGAAGACTGTGCTATGTCATGGGGGAGCACCATCCCCCAAGGGAAGTTCTGGGCCTCAGGGCCATGTAGGGACATTCCTAGCCTGCTGAAAGGATAGCTGAATGGGGCATGTTAATTTCCCCCTTTTCACACAGCTCTGCCTTCCCAGCTCTGGGACAATTAGCTGCAGGTGTGTTAAAGGCTGTTGTCCACTCCAAATATTGTGGCATGTGTGCATATTGCTGGAAACACTTCCCATCACACTGGGCTGTTTGGGGAAGCTCTGGTCTGTGGAACTGGCACTGGACAGGAGCATCCCCAGCCCACTGGGAAGATGGCTGTACAGGGATGCCCCCCTTTTCTTTGGAAGTTATGGTATTTAGTGAATTTTCTCAGCCACTAGACTTATTGCTTTGTCACTCAGAGCTATCTTAGCTCTGCTCTTGTCTGGGCCCAAATTGCAAGTCTTTGAGGCTTTCTTTATGGGCTTCTTAGAATAATTGTTTTAGAAAAAGAGAAAAAGATTAAAAAAAAGAAAAAGAGAAAGAGAAAGAAAAAAAGGGCCCTTCTTGCAGATATAATCGGCTATTGAAATGCTAAGAGACAAGAAGTTTAGGGCCATTAAGGAAAAATCAAGAAAGCAAACAAACCAGCTCTTCAGACAAGGTCCTTGCCCTCTAGATTTGCATATGTGCCTGATTCTGTTTGAGCCCTGCCCTTCTCTGTTTTATGTTCACCAGAGCTCCAAAAAGTCTCTGATTTTATTTTTGGTTTTTTTTTTTTTTTTTTTTGCTGTTTTTCCTGGTCCTGTCTCCTCTCTGCCAGGCTGACAGCTCCCAGATTCTCCAGTGTCTGGTCTCAGTCTATCTGTGGTTGGAGTTTTTGATCAGTAGTCTGAGTTTTCAATCAGAGCTGCAACTGTAGTTCTTCCTCCTGTTTCCCAGCACTGATGGTCCCTCTTCCCACAGGACTGAGCCTGGCAGGGAGGCACGTGGGTCCCCTGGCTGTGAGAACTTACAGATTTTGCTGATCTCAGCTCTTCGATGCATTTGTGAGTGTTGTATGAAGTATGCCCAAAGTCACATTGCTCTGCAGTGTCTGCTCCATGCAGATCCTGGCTTTCTACCTACTGCCCTGGAGGAGTAACTAAAACCCACACCTGACCACTCTGCCATCTTTCCCCACCTCTCTCCCTCACTTTTGAAGGACAGTTTTGCAAGATGAAGAATTTTGGCTGGCAGTTTTTCTCTTTCAGTACCTTAAATATATCATGCTACTACCTTATTGCCTCCATGATTTCTGATGAGAAATCGGCACTTAAACTTATTTAGGATCCCTTGTATGTGACAAACCACTTTTCTCTTGCTGCTTTAGAATTATCTCTTTATCTTTGGCTTTTGACTTTCTGATTAGTATGTGTCTCAGAGTAGGTCTATTAGGGTTTATTTTGTTTGGAGTGTTTTGCTCTTGTACATGAATATTTATGTCTTTCAAAATTTGGGGGAAATTTTTGGCCATTAGTTTCTCAAATCCTTTCTGTCCCCTTCCCCTTTTCTTCTACTTCTGGGACACCCATTATGTGTATGTTTGCTTGCATAATACTGAGCAGTGCCCTAGGGATACTCATATCCCTAGGGCACTGCTCAATTGTTCCTATTATTTTCTCTCTCTATCCTTCTGTATGATTTAGATTTTCCTGTCTTCTGGTTCACTGATTCTTTCTTCTGCCTGTTCAAATCTGCTGTTGTGTGCCTGTAGTGTATTTTAATGCAATTTTATTGAGAGATATTCACAAACCATACAATCATCCAAAGTGTACAATCAATTGTTCAGAGTATCATCATATAGTCATGCATTTATCACCACAATCAATTTTTTATACATTGTCATTACTCCAAAAAATAAAAATAAGAATAAGAATAAAAGTAAATAAAATAACACCCAGAATATCTAATACTCTTTCCCCCCATATTATTCCTTTACTTTTTGTTCTCCCTTTTTCTAATAGTCTGTCCTTACACTGGATAATGGGAGTGTGAGCCATAAGGAGTCACAATCACACAGTCACACCATAAAAGTTATATAGTTATACCATTGTCTTCAAGAATCAAGGATACTGGATTTCAGGTATTTCTTCTAACTATTCAAATACACTAAAAAATAAAAAGGGATATCTATATAATGCATAAGAATAACTTTCAGAATGACCTCTTGACTCCATTTGAAATCTCTCAGCCACCAAAACTCTATTTTGATTCATTTCTCTTCCCCCATTTAGTCATGAAGGCTTTCTCTATCCCACAAAGTCAGGTCCAGGCTCATCCCCTGGAATCATGTCCCACTTTGTCAGGGAGATTTACACCCTGGGAGTCATGTCTCATGTAGAGGGGAGGGCAGTGAGTTTACCTGCAGTGTTGGATTAGAGAGAGAGGCCACATCTGAGCAACAACAGATGTTCTCTGGGGGTGACTCTTAGGTGCAGTTATGAGTAGGTTTAGCTTCTCCTTTGCAGTAATAAGCTTCATAAGAGCAAGCCCCAATATTGAGGGCTTGGCCTATTACAATGGTAGTTGCCAATGTTTGCAAGAATATTAGGAATTCCCCAGGTGGAGAAGCTTAATATTTCCACATTTTCCCCCAGACCCTCAAAGGGGCTTTGCAAATACATTTTATTCTCTGTCCAAATTACTCTGGGATGTATTGGGGTTTAATGCTAAACAACAAGATCAAATCCCCTATTCAAGCTTCCATGTAATTATGGTGTTTGAATAAACTGATCTTACAAGTTAAATTATGTAGTGTGCTACATGAAATAGAGATTTTTTCACAACATAAACATTTCTTCCTTTGGTCTCACACAGAATTTGAGGTTTTCAGTCAACAGTATCCTTTTCCCTTTAGTCTGTTTTACCTTTGTTCTAGTCAAGTCCATTTTTTTCATGTCTCTAATTGAAATCTGATCTCTTTTTCAGCTTCTTTAACATTTGCTGTATGGGGTAATGCTGACATTCATAGCTACTGAACTCTGGCTCTGAGTCTCAGGTTTCACACAGATATACCCAAAGTTCCAGGGACAGACCAGGTTAAACATAAACAGCTAAGCATGTCAGAATTTAGAGATAACTGTTACAAGTCATGAATGGATGTAACTGCTGTAAAGACTTACAATCAAGGACTTTCACCATAAGCCTTCCCCTGATAACCTGTGCTCTCGGATTCAATTCTCAGAGTTTGCATATTATAGTTAGTCCACATTAGTGAGGTGTTATAATGTTTGTCTTTTTGATTCTGGCTTATTTCACTCACCATAGTGTCCTCAAGGTCCATTCATACCTCACAACTACATTTCTTCTTGCCACTGCTCAGTATTCCATTGTATGTAGAGACCACAGTTCACCATTCTGTTTATTAGTTGATGTACCACTAGGCCACCTCCATCCATTGTGAATCATGAATACTGGTGCCATAAACACCAGTGTGAAATGTCCACTCAGGTCCCTGCTCTCAGTTCTGCAACAGTAATGGGATTACAGGACCATATGGCATCCCCATAGTTAGCTTCCTGTGGAACCACCACACACCCCTCCAGCTGGGCTGCACCATTTTACTTCCCTCCCAACAGGGAAAAGGTAAATCCAACTGTTCACATTTTCTCCAGCACTTGTATCACTCTGTTTATTTTTTAAACAGTTTTTCACACACCACACAATTCATACTAAGTAAACAATCAATGATTCCTTGTATAATCACAGAATTATGCATTCACCACCACAACATATATATGAGGACATTTCCATTTCTGTCCCAAAGAAAGAGGAAAAGGAGAAAAAAGATGAAGAATAAAAATATAAAAGATAGGAGAAAAATAAAAAAAAATACAATGAAAAGGTCAGACAACAGCACCACCACCAAGAATCCCATATCACTCCATTATATCCCCCTTTTATGGACATTTAGCTTTGGTATATTGCCCTTGTTACAATTAATGGAAGCATCTTACAATATTACCATTAACTATACACTCTAGTTGGCATTGATTGTGTTTTTCCCCCATACCATCCAATTTTCAACATCTTGCAATGTTGACATTCACTTTTTCTCTCTCATTTGAAAACATTTTTGTATCTGTACATTTAATCACCATATTGACCACTGTAGATTTTGCTAAGTTATATAATCCGAGTCTTTATCTTCTATATTTACTTCTAGTGTCATACATGCCCCAACCTCCCTCTTTCCACCATACACTCATTTTGTTCAGAGTACTTACAATATTTTGCCACCATCTCACACCATTATGCTATCCATTCCTTTTCTGGATCTATACAGTCAATCCTGTTGAACCTTCTTTACTCCTTCAGCATCAAATGCCTGATTCCTAACCTCTTTCCTTTTCCTGATAACCTGTGTTCTCAACTCTCAAATTTTGGTCATCAGTGTTAGTTCATATTAGTGAGACCATACATTATCTGTACTTTTGTTTCTGGCTAATTTCACTCAATGTAATGTCTACTACCATTTTGTATTTTGGATTTTATGTCAGATCTTATTTTATTTTTATTTTTTCCCTCTCTTTCTCTCCCTCTCTCTTTTTGCCCTTACTTATAGTCTTCATTTCTACTCTCTTCTCCAAATTTCTCTGTCCTATCTTTTCCTATCTGCTTGTATTGCTCCCTTTAGTATTTCTTGTAGAGTAGGTGTCTAGTTGACAAACTCTCTCAGTATCTGTTTGAAAATATTTTGAACTCTCCCTCATTTTTGAAGGACTGTTTTGCAGGATATAGAATTCTTGGTTGGCAGTTTTTCTCTTTCAATATCTTAAATATATCATACCACTGCCTTCTCACCTCCATGGTGTCTGCTGAGAAATCTGCACATAGTCTTATTGAGATTCCTTATTGCTTTTCTCTTGCTGCTTTCAGTATTCTCTCTTTGTCTTTGACATTTAGTAATCTGATTATTATGTGTCTTGGAGTGGGTCTACTCTGATCTATTCTGTTTGGGGTACACTGTACTTCTTGGATCTGTAATTTTATGTCTTTCATAAGAGATTGGAAATTTTCAATGATTATTTCCTCCATTATTGTTTCTGTCTCCTTTCTCTTATCTTCTCCTTCTGGGGTACCCATGACATATTTTCATGTGCTTCCTGTTGTCCCTGTTCATATTTTTCCATTCTTTTCCCTATCTGAAACTTTTCTTCTACCTCTTCAAATCTGCTGTTTTATGTTTTTTTTGTTCATTGTGTTTTTTTCTCTCCTACTGTGCCTTTCATTCTCATAAGTTCTGCCATTTGTTTTTTCAAACTTTCATATTCTTACTTATGTTTGCCCAATGTCTTCTTTATATCTTTCATCTCTTTAGCCATATCTTTCCACAATTCATTGATTTGATTTTTGAATTGATTTAGCATATTTGTTTGAAGATCTTTAATTAGTTGTTTCAAGACCTGTATCTCATTTGAATTGTAAGTTTGTTCCTTTGACTGGGTGATATCATCATTTTTCTTAGTGTGATTTGTAGTTTTTGTTGCCTAGGCATCTTATTTTCTTCTTTATCCCAATCAGATTTTCCCAGACTAGATAATCCCAGGTGTCAGGAGGAGGTTGTAATCAGTATCAGTTTTACTTGAGGTGATATGCAGCAGATTTTCAGACTTTCCTGTGAGGTCTCTAGACTCTATGCTTTTCCTATTCTGCCCAGCAGGTTGCTCTTGTGAGCTCACTGCTTCCTACTGTCATAAAGAGGTGTGGTGCCTTTAATTCTCAGTGGATCTTGTCCCAGCCAGGTGCTGAGGGTTTCAGAAGCCAAGCTTAAGCTGTTTCTGTTTTTCCCCATGCCTGGGCTCTGAGTTCTCTGAGGGAGGGCTGCCACTTGACCTAGGCCCAAAAGGAAGTTAATCCCTTTAGGTAATTATCTCCTAGGCTTGAGTTTTTCCTTTAAATCTCTGGCTGTCTTATCTCCATCCTTTCCTGGGTGAGTGCTGACAATTGAAAATTCTTGTAGCTTTCTCTAATGAGCTACTTAGAATGAGAGAAAAAAAGAAAAAAAAGAAAAAATTCCCCTTTTCAGAGCCAGTCCCCTGCCCCGCCCCCCCCCCCCCCCCCAATTCACCAGGGAAGAACTGGAGTTGGTACCCTGTTCTCTTTGCCCCTTTTCTTGGACACAGCCCTTTTCCAGTATTGTGAACTCAGCCAACTCCAAAAGCCTCTGTTTTCATTTATTTATGTATTTTTTTTTCCATCAGCCCTGCCTCCTCTCTTCTGAAAGAAACAGTTTTCTTTCCTGCTTTCTCTTGGTTTATCTGTGCTCATAGCTTGTATTCAGTAGTGCAAATTTGTTAATTGAAACTGCAATTGGAGCTTGGTTAAGATACATTCCATTGCTCCAGGCAGGGACTGCTTCTTTTTCCCACAGGGAAGTGTTCCAACTCAGCCTGTGGTGCTGGTGGTGGAGGGGCACCAACTCCACAGTTTGGGGAGCTTTACTAACAGTTCTTTGCTGATATCTCAGCTGTTCCACCCCTTCCAGTCTGGTGTACAATGTGGCCCAGTCACAGAAGTTCCCCTAATATTTGTTCCAGATTATTTACTAGTTGTTCCTGGCTATTTGCTTGTTCTAGGGGACTAACTAAATTCCACACATCCCTATAGTTCCATCTTGCTCTGCCTCCCTAGTGTATTTTTAGTCTCAATTGTTTTACCCTTTGTCACCATAATTTCTATTATGTTTCATTTCAACCTTTCTAAATGTTTTTTTTTCACACATCGTCTTCTTTATGTACTTTATCTGTATATCCATATTTTCCTTCATATCCTTGAATTGATTTAGGAGATTTGTTTGAACTTCTTTGGTTAGTTGTTCCAAATTCTATGTCTCCTCTGAGATTTTAATTTGTTCTTTGTCTGGGCCATACATTCCTATTTTTTAGTACAGCTTTTAATTTCTTGTAAATTTTTTTCTGAAATCTGGGTATGTGATTATTTTGATGTGATAAGTCTGAAAGTGAGTTTCTCCTTCTTGCCTGGGGTTTTATTTTTTATTGTCTTTGTGTTATGGTTCATCAATGATGCTTGGTTCAAATTATTCTGGATCTTTAGAGTAGCCCATGCGTAACTGTTCAGATTTTCTCAGCTTTTCTTCATCTGATTGTTGCCCTGGATAGGTGGTACAATTTTTAAGACTGCACTTTTGGTGCAACTTCTTCACCTTTAAGAGAAAGCTTCCTCTCATCTGTTCCATCTCTGGGAATCTTAATTTGTTTTGTTTATGTGATGACTACTTTCCCCAGCTCCTATGATTTGTTTAAATTCTCTCCCTCCCTCAGTGCCCCATTTTCCTTATACTTTCCTGATCTGGGACCCATCCAGTATTACAGAAGTTCAGTTTTCCTCTCTTTTTCCTGTGAGGATTTTTTGGCCTCCAGTTACTTCCCTGTTAGGGTATCCCACCCTGGGGGCCCACATGGGGTAAATCCAGAAAGGTGGGTCAATCCAGAAAGGTCTGTTGGGCATTTAGGTGGTTGTGCTGGTTTGGATGTATTATGTCCACCAAAATGACATTATCTTTGATGCAGTCTTATGTGGGCAGGAAATGTATTGGTGTTGATTGGGTTGGAGTCTTTTGATTGGATGTTTCTGTGGAGATATGATCACTCAAATGTGGGTAAGCTCTTTCATTGGATAATTTCCATGGAGGTGTGGCCCCACCCACTCAGCATGGGCCTTGATTAGTTTACTGGAGAACTATATAAGCTCAGACAGGAGCAAACTTGCTACAGCCAAGAGGGACACTTTGAAGAATGCACAGGAGCTTAGAGAAGAGCTGCAGATGAGAGACAGTTTGAAGATGGCCATTGAAAGCAGACTTTTGCTCTGGAGAAGCTAAGAGAGGAAAAATGCCCCAAGAGCAATTAAGAGTGATATTTTTGAGGAACTGCAACCTAGAGAGGAATGTCCTGGGAGAAAGCCATTATGAACTTGGAGCATACACCAGCCATGTGCCTTCCCAGCTAACAGAGGTTTTCTGGACACCATTGGCCATCCTCCAGTGAAGGTACCTGATTGTTGATGCATTACCTTGGATACTTTATGGCCTAAAGACTGTAACATGAAACCAAAATCAACCCCCTTTATAAAAGCCAGTCCATTTCTGGTGTTTTTCATTATGGCAGCATTAGCAAACTAGAGCAGGTTTTGGTACCAGGGAAGTGGGGTGCTGCTGAGTTTGCAAACACCAAACATGCTGGGACAGCTTTTTAAATGGATAAGGGGAAGATTCTAGAAGAATTGTGAGGAGCTTGATAGAAAAGGCCTAAACTGCTTTGAAGAGACTGTTGGTGGAAATATGGACTTAAAGATACTTCTGATGAGGTCTTGAACAGAAATGTTGAATGTGTTGTGAACTGGAAGAAAGGTGATTCTTCTTTTAAAGTGGCAGAGAATTTGGCAAAATTGAATCCTGGTGTCAGATGGAAGACAGAATTTGAAAATGATGAGCTAGGATACTTGACTGATGAGATTTCAAAACTAGAAGTTGTAGATATAGCATGGCTTCTTCTTGCAGCTTATAGTAAAATGAGAGCAGAGAGAGAGAAACTTAGAACTGAGCTCTTGGGTTCAAAGAAACCAGAAACTGATGGTTTGGAAAATTCCAGGCTTACAAGGGGTGGAACCCCAGAAGCTACAGCCATACATGAGGATTTAACCAAACATGGAACCCAGCCACCATTTCAGTACAAGTCAGGATTGGAGATGGAGTTATCCAGAAAGGATTTGTGGAAAGTCCTATTGTCTGATGGCTTTGACCCCTGTGTGCTTCATGCAAAACCAACAGAAATTTTGTGAGATCTTTATAGACAGAGATGCTGCCGGTCTGGACTGGAGGAGACAGACAAGAAACAAACTGAAGGAAAATTTTCTTCAAAGACAGAGCCATGGAGGTTGAGGTCTGGATTCAAGAGGCCTTGGGCTGGGAGAGCAGAGTGGCCCACATGCATGGAAATGGTGAGTTTGCCCCCGAGGTCAAGGGTGGGCCTTCCATCTTGATGTTCAGGAAAAGTGCTGTCATCCCAGGCCTCAGAGAGGGTGTAGTACATTCCCTGGGGACTGGGGAGAGCCTGGCTGCCACACCCACTGTTCTGAAGGGGTTTAGCATGTGCCCTGGAGATGGAAGAGAATCCGGGTGCCACCTCAATGTTTGAGGAGGGTGGGGTCGAGAAGGTGGTCTCCCCAATGTGTGGATATGTTGGAGCACTGACCTCAGCATTTGGAGAGAATAGGGCTGCCTTGAAAGCCTCTGGAAAGGGTTGGACTCCCGCTCTCTCAAGCCCCAAGGGTACAGCATCATTCTGTTAGTGACCCTCAGACTTTGAAATCTAATGGAGTTTGCCCTGCATGTTTTAGGAACAGTTTTGGTCCTGTTAACCCTGTTTTCCTTTCAGTTTCTCCTTACGGCAATGGGAATGTTTACCCTATGACTGTCCTTCCTTTATATATTGGAAGTACATAACTTGTTCTAAGTTTCACAGGTCCACAGCTAGAGGGGAATTATGCCTTAGGATAAACCATGCCTATAATTGATTTTGATGGGATATTGTACTTAACTATTGTTACTGACATGATTTAAGTTTTTGTGATATTGTGATGGGGTGAATGTATTTTGTATATGGAAAGATCATGTCATTTTGGGGCTCAGGGCATGGAATGTGCTAGTTTGGATGTATTTTGTCCCCCAAAATGACATTATTTTTGATGCAGTCTTGTGTGGGTAGGAAATGTATTGGTGTTGATTGGGTTGGAGGCTTTTGATTGGATGTTTCCGTGGAGTTGTGATTTCTCAACTGTGGGCAAGAACTTTCATTGGATAATTTCCATGGAGGTGTGGCCCCAGCCATTCATCTTGGACTTTGATTAGTTTACTGGAGCACTATATAAGCTCAGACAGAAGGAGCAAGCTTGCGACAGCCAAGAGGGACACTCTGAAGAATGCACAGGAGCTTAGAGAGGAGCTGCAGATGAGAGACAGTTTGAAGATGGCTGTTGAAAGCAGACTCTTGCTCCAGAGAAGCTGAGAGGACAAATGCCCCAAGATCAACTGAGAGTGACATTTTGAAGAGGAGCTGTGGCCTAGAGAGGAACATCCTGGGAGAAAGCCGTTTTGAAACCAGAACTTGGAGCAGATGCCAGCCACATCCCTTCCCAGCTAACAGAGGTTTTCTGGATGCCATTGCCCACTCTCCATTGAAGGTACCTGATTGTTGATGCATTTCCTTGGACACTTTATGGCCTAAAGACTAACATGTAACCAAATAACCCCCCTTTATAAAAGCCAGTCCATTTCTGGTGTTTTGCATTCCATCATCATTAGCAAACTGGAACAGTGGTCTAGCTAACAGAACCTGGATTGTGTGCACATATCTTGGTAACAGTTCTTCTGCAGTCTGTCTTTGTTTCCCTCTTGGGCACTTTTTGTATTTGATACTCCTCAGCCACTTGTATTGCACCCTGGTTTTCTGTGGCCTTGGTTTCCTGTGTCTGTATATATGTTGGTTTCTAACTCTCTGCTTTGAATGGTTCTGTAGTCTACATCCATGGCAGGAGGGACTCAGGCCAAGCTGCCTCTGTGTGACTCCAAAGCTGCATGGGACCTGAGTGAGGAGGAGGGGTCCAGAATGGCAGGTCCATGACGGAAATCTCCCACCTGATCTTGAGGGTTCTTTTTCCTTTTCTTCTATTCAGCATTTGCTGTTTATTAATTTTATTTACAAACACTCCTTATTCACCAAACATACACTCATTCTTTGCCCTTAACCCAACCCCCAGTAACATCTACTATACTTTCTGATCTTGTGGATTTGCTACTTCTAGACATCTCTTATAAGTGACACTACACTATATTTGTCCTTATGTTGTTTATTTCCCTGAGTTAATGGTTTCATGGTTCTTCTGTATTGCAGCATGTCTTAGAATTTCATTCATTTTTATGCCTGAATAATATTCCATTGTGTGTATGTACCACATTGTTTTTGGCTATTGTTAATAATGCTTCTATAAATATTGGTATACAAGTAACTCTGAAACTCTGTTTACACTTTCTTTAGAAAAAAGTGAAGTTGTAGGTCATATGGTAATTCAATATTTAACTTTTTGTGGATCTACCATATTGATTTCCACAGTGGCTACAACATTTTACATAAACACTAACAATTCACTAGAGTTCAAATTTCTTTGCTTCCTCTCAAAAATTTATTTTTCATTATTTTTAATAATAGCTTGTGGGTGTGAAGTGGTATCTGATCATGGTTTTGATTTTCATTTCCCTAATGCCTAATGATGTTAATCATCTTTTCATATGTATATTGGCTATTGTATTTCTTCTTTGGATAAATGTCTAGTCAAGTCTGTGATGGTTTGGAACTGTATGTACCCCAGAAAATCATGTTCTTAAAGCTAATCTGTTCCTGTGAGTGCAATGCTATTGTAAGTAGGACCTTTTGAGGAAGTTACTTCAGTTAAGGTGTGGCCCAGGTTGGGTGTTAATCCTCTTACTGGAGTCCTTTATAAGCAAATGAACTTCAGAGAAAGAGAGAGAAAGACATAAAAGCAAGAAATGGAAAGCAATGAAACCCAACGGAGAAGGGAGAGACCAGCAGACACTGCCATGTGCCATGCCATGTGGCAGAGGACCCAAGGATTGCTGGTAGCCAGTCTTTGGGAAGAATGCATTGTCTTGACAATGTCTTCATTTGGACATTTTCTCAGCCTCAAAACTGTAAGCTAATAAATTTACATTGTTAAGAGCCAACAAATTTTCTGGTATCTGCTTTCAGCAGCCTAGGAAACTAAAACAGGATCCTTGGCCCATTTTTAACTGGGGTTGTTTGCCTTTTTGTTGTTGTGTTTTATATGTTCTTTTTATATTTAAGTTATTAAGCCCTTATCTGATATATGGTTTACAACTCATATATGGTTTGCAACTACAATTCCTATCCTGTAGGTTAAATTTTCACTTTCTTTATAATGTCCTTTGATGTAAAAAAGGTTTTTTTAATTTTGATCAATCAAATTTATCTATTGTTTCTTTTGTTGCTAATGCTTTTGTTGTCTGTCTAAGAATGCATTGCAAAATCTTAGGCCATAAAGATTTGCCCTTATGTTATCTTCTAAGAGTTGTATAGTTGTAGCCCTTATATTTAGATTCATGATCCATTTTGAGTACATTTTGGTATATGGTATTAGATAGGTGTCTAACTTCATTCTTTTGAATGTGGATATCCAGTTTTGTCAATACAATTTGTGGATGAGACCATTCTTTCCCCACTGGATGTTTTTACCACCCTTGTTGAATATTAATTGGCCATTGATGTGTGAGTATATTTCTGAACTTTCAAATCTATTTCATTGATCTATTTGTTTACCTTTATACCAGTACCATACCTTTGTTATATACTCATTTTGTTTTATTTTCATCATGTAAATTCTGAATCCAGCATTAGTTTCTTATATCTTCTACAAGTGTCTCCAATAGAATTTTTATATCACAACTTATGTTAAATAGAAGTGAAATATTATTGAAAACAGATTTAAGGGAAACTGTGCAACTATTTTGTTCTCAACCCTTTAATTTATTGAAAGGAGATACTGCTGTGGTTCTTGATTTAGCAGCAACTGTTCTTTGTTTACATAGTTATGGTTTTATTTGTTCTGCTCTGTATTGGAAACATAAAGTTTTCTACATTATTTTCAGTCAGGATTGTGGTACTGTTTCTTTGTGTTTGTAGCACTATGGACATTGTCCTTCTATGATTTGTTTCCTCATCATGGAAAAAAGAGAACTTTTGATTCTTTTTCATCATGAGAATAATTTGTAAGGGTGGGTATATTCAGGAGTCATTTGGTCTAAAGAAGTATGTAAATGATATCCAAATACATAAGGTGTCAGGTACTTCTTTTTCAGATTCACAAAAGCAATCCCCCCACCACTGAAATCCATTCTCTCAGGGGGCTTGATGAAGACTAACCAATCTGATGCATGTGTAGGCAGTAGTCCCATGGACTGGCACTTGTAAACAGCCAATGCCAAACCCATAAGGTTCCCAATGAGATAAACTAAACCCTGAAGAAATTTCTAGCTTGAACTTTCTAGCATCTTGAAAGTTGCTGAAATGGCCATAAGTGCCTGAATGGGTCTCTAGGCCATCATACACACCATCATAGTAGGAAAGATTGAGATAGTATTGTCAGCCATGTACATGATGAAGAGGTTCATGGGAATCTGAGGGGACCCAAGGCAATGTCCCAGCAGTGCTTCTTCACTAGAATCCAGTCTGTCTCTTGCACACTGGTATCAGGCATTTGCTTGTCCAAGTAACTGATTGGGTACAAGGAGTCTCACTGGCCACTGCCCTGGTCACTTTGGCTCCTGCTGCTTCCTCCAGGACCACTCAGCTCAATGGCCCACTAGAAGTGCCGGCCTCAGTTGGCCACCAGGCCCCCTTTGGCCATCATGGCAATGGTCCACCTCCAAAAGTTGGGAAGACTCGCACTCTAAAATGACTGCCAAACTGCAGTATCCCCCACTATTTCTCACTCTTCAAGTCCATTTCCCATACCTTTTTGATTACTGTAGCTTCATAATGCAATTTGAAATCAAGAAGTGGGAGGCATCTATCTTTGTTCTTCTTTTTCAATATTGATTTGGCTATCTTGGGCCCCTTTCACTCCCATATAAATTTGAGGATCAGCTTTTCCATTTCTGCATAAAATGCAACTGGAACTTTAATAGGCATTGCACTGAATTTGTAGATTGCTTTGGGTAATATTGACATCTAAACAATATTAAGTTTTCTAATCCATGTACATTGGATATATTACCATTTATTTCTGTCTGCTTTAATTTGTTTCAGCAGTGTTTTGTGGTTTTCAGTGTGTCTGTTATGCCCTTAGTTAAATTTATTACTAGATATTTTAGTCTATTGTTATGCTTGAGGGTGTCCTACTGGTTTCTCAAGCTCCCTTCAGTTTGTCATTCTTTTTTCTTTCTGCTTCTAATACTGAACAATTTCAATTTTCTTACCTTCAAGTTTGCTGATCCTTTCTTCTACCTCTATTGTACCTGTCTATTGAATTTTTCATTTCAATTATTATACTTTCTGCTCCAGAATTTACATTCAGTTCTTCTTTATAACTTCTATCTCATTATTGAAATTATCATTTTTTCTTATATTTTTCCTGGTTTCCTTTGTTTTTTTTTGTCCATGTTTTCCTTTAATTCATTAATCTTATTTGAGAGATTTGGATTAGCATCATTAATAGAAAATTCAGAGACTGAGCTTCCACCAGAATACATTTTGTTGATTTATTTTTTTCCTGTGACTGGAACATACTTTCCTGTGCCCTTGAATGTTTTGTAATTTTTTTGTTGAAAGCTGGATATTCTGAGTTTTATGCTGTGATAATTCTGGAAATATAGTTCTACTATTCTTCAAACTTGCTTTCCAAGGACATGGAAATAAATAAAGAAAACCAGTAAGAAGGAAGAAGGAAATAGAGGAAAAAAAACATTAGCAAGTAGTCAAAATGCCCTCAAAAAAGTATGCTGCCTCTTCAAGTCTCTTGGTCAGAAGCTGCTGCTGTCAAGGCTGAAACCAAGGCCAGCATCCACGCTGTTCTTTTAGGGATCCACCAGACAAAAAAAAAACACAAGGAAAAGAAAGAAATAAATCCAACCGAAAAAGGTGGTCTGATACATTATATTCTGGTGGATGCTAGTGTGATGCCAGAAATTGTTGCTCTCAGAAGATGAAAACCTAGGCTAGCATTGGTACTGGTCTCTCAGAGACCCACCAGATACAGAAACATACACAAAAGAAAGAAAGACAACAAAATTCACTGGCTTTTTGTTTCTTGTGGATGTTTTTGTGGGGCCAGAAATCACTGCTTCCCAGAGGGCCCAAACCAAGGCCAGCATTTGTGCTGGGCCCTCAGGGATATCTCAAACCAAGGAACACCATACAAAATGAAAGAAGGTAAAAAAAAAGAGGTTCACTGGCTCTTTGTGTCTCAGTGGATGCTGGTGCAAAGCCAGAAGTCACTGCTGCTGAGGGGACTGAAACTGAGGTTGAATCCAAAACCAGCATCGGTGCTGGTCCCATGCAGTCCACCAGTCCAAAACACCCACACTCAGAAGAAAAAACTACCAAATAAGGTGCACTTGCTTTTGAGGTCCTGAGGTCCTTTTGGAAGCTGCTGTGGCCAAGATGGCCAAAATCAGGGTCAGCTTCCACACTGTTTTTTAGGGATTCCCTAGATTGGCCTCAACCCTCAAACCCAATATTTGGTGGATAAGTTTTCCTCTGCATGCCCTGGTCTCAGCCAGCTGCTCCTGGAACCTGGAAGATGTTTCTATTGCTGCTGCCATCATTTCCACAGCCACTGCCATTGCCTGAAGGCCAAGGAATAGGAACTGGTCATTGGTTTGTGCTTTCACTTATAAAATCTGAACTCTTGGCAGTCTTTCCCTTTATCTGGCACTCCTGCAGTATTCTAAATGTCCAGTCTGGTTCCAGGGTTACCACCTAGACAATTACAATCCTTTTGTTCAACTCATTCATTTCTCTAGTGGTGGAATTGATTTGTGATTCTTCCTACTCTGCTGTTTTGCCCATCCCTTTACTTTTAATCTATCTGTGTCTTTATAATTAAAGTGGGTTCCCTGTAGAAAGTACACAGACTGTTCTAGTTTCTTTATCCATTCTGATAGCCTTTGTCTTTTAATTGGTGTATTTAGACCATTCACATTAAAATTATTGTTGATATAGTTGGATTACTGTCTACCATATTTATAACTCTTCTCTATTGCCCTCATTCTTCATTTCTTTCTTTGTCTTCAACTCTTCTTCTGCCTTCTCTGATTTTAATTGAGCATTTTATTTGATTCTATTTTCTCTTCTCTCAGCATATCAGTTATACTTTTTATAATATTTAAGTGGTTACCCTTATTATGCACTTTTTATGTTTCCTTAGTGCTGGAGCATGAATAATATTTTGTGATTGAATGTTTTCAACTAGAGTCTCCATTTCTCAGATACACTTGCAGCTGTGTCACAAAGTAACTAAGTCTTTGACAATTAAAAGCTATTGGAAGTTGTTAGAAGGATTTTTGGGGAAATCCCCTTAAAATCCACATAGGCTGCTAGCCCAGATACTTTTTGTTCTCCCCTTTCAACCTTTGCTGCCTTGCTGGATACAGACCTGAAGGTTGGATCTCCAGCATCCATTATCAACCATGAGGTGAATGTGAAGATGGATGCCACTTGCTATAAAGGCTGAGAAGGAAGACAAAAAGGCACAGGGATCTGTTAGCCTTATCACCTTTGGAATGCCTACCTCTAGACTTCAGAATGATAAAATTTAATGTCTCTCTTGTTTCAACTATTTGTATTATTCCTAGCATCTGTTACTAGTAATCAAATGAAATTCCTAAGTGGGACATTATCACAAACATAAAAGCCACTCATTTAAAAATGGGGTCTTGATTTATACTTTAAAACAGTATTGGCCAACTATAGCTGGTGGGTCAAAACCAGACCACATCCAGTTTTTGTAAACAAAGTTTTATTGGAACATAGCCATGATCATTCTTGTACATATTGTCAATGGCTTTTTTTGTGCCACAACAGCAGAGTTGAGGTTTTGTGACAGAGATTGTGTGGTCCAAAAGACTAATTTATTTTCCCTGACCTTTTACAAAAATAAATTGCTAACTGTTGCTTAAGGTATTACTATATAATCTAAAACAGTGTGCATGAGGGAGATGACAAGACCTATATAATGGACTTAATTAAAAATAAAGAATATTATGTATAGACACATTTGAAATTAAATATTTATCCCTCTTATTTCACATACATGGAAGGAGAAAATTAATCTGAATGCATAAGACCATAATTATTTTAAATGAAAACACTTTGTTATCTATTTTGCCTGTTGGCTAACATTGAAAATGCTATTATTTTCTATTCAAAGTAATATAAAGATATCAACTCATATTTTATTTTAAATACAAATTGTGTAAAAAATCATTATCTCCACTTGGAAGGGAAATGATACATCATGTTAACATTTTGTAAACAAAAAAAAAAGATGGAAAATATTAATTCCATGGAAGATATATTTAGTTTTTCTGTGGTGTAAAATGCAATAAACAAAAAGAAAAATACATATAATCAGATTTAAAGTTCATTGAGGCAAGAATTTAATCTCACTTGTTCTTAATAATAGTAGAGGTAATAATAGTAATAGGAATAATAATAGCAGTCGGTAAGATTTATTGCTTTTTCTGTGCTAGACATTCCAAGTGAATTTTTACATACAGTTCCTCATTTGATCCTCACACAAGTTTATAGGTCTTCTAAATGTAAGAGACAGAAAAGTAAGAAAACAAATAATCCCATTTTACAGATGAGGCAACTGAGCCTCCAAAACATTAATTAACTTGTACAAGCTCATACAGGTAATGACTTGTCACAGTCACATTGAATCTAGGTATTCTAACCCAAGAGTCCATAGGCTTAAATATCATGCTAAACTGCACCTAACTTAGTTCAAATAGCAGTAATAAGTAAATGTGTGTGGGATAAATAAATGAATGATTTGGAAAGAACTATACTCTGAGTTTTGGAAACTTCTATGGGCAATTCCTCTCTTGGTTTTATCACTAACTTTCACATACACACACACACACACACACACACACACACACACACACAGGTTCACAGATACAGACTTACATATTATTTATGTTGCATCTGTATATTTTTATATGCATTATATACTAATGTTTGCCTCACTGTAGACTTCTGTTGGTATATGGGTGCTTGTGTGGAACTTGTCTAAATTGCAGGTGACAGTAATCTTCTTTTGGAGGAAAAACCTGTTTATGGGCTAAAGTAGAAAAAGTTTCTTGTGTGTTACAGGACAGTTTTCATTTTTTTCAACAAATACTTATCAATCACCTAGTATGGGCCATCCACTGTTAGAGACACTGGAGATATATCCATGAACAAGATACATGAAGTTGCTGATTTCACTGAGAATACATTTTTAAAACTTTTATTGTAGTTAAATCATGGACTATATTTATTAGTATAATTATAAAAATGTGCTATCATCAACTGTAACAAATGTTCCAAACCAATGCAAGGTGTTAATAGTAGGGTGGTATATTGGAATCCTGAATTTTTTGCATGATTGTTTTGTAAACCCACAACTTCCCTAAAAAGAAAAAAAAAATAATTTATCATAATAATCTATATATATAGTTCAAAATTTTCCATTTAAGCCACTTTCAAGCATACAATACAATGGTATTAATTACATTCACAGTATTGTGCTACCATCTCCAGCATCCAAAACTTTTAATTTGCATCCAAAAGCAAATAAATAGATAAATAAATCCATAATAAAATTTCAGATAGAAGCAGAAGGAAAACCACCTTTTAAAAATTAAAAATAAAATTAGGTTATAAAGAGAAAAATTGGAATAATTTATACTTGTTAAGAGTGGTTATTTCCAGAGAATGTGGCTTTTCACATTCTATGTTTGTGTATGTGTGTGTGTGTGTATGTGTGTGTTTGTGTATGGGGGTTTATAGTATGTTTGAATTTTTAACAAAAAAGGAAAGAGATTACTTTTTTGAAACAGTTCCACAGTTTCAGTTATTTCCTTATTGTGAAGTATAACATATACAGAAAAGTAATAACTTTCAACATACAATTCAATGAGTAGCTATAGAGCAAATTTCAAAGAATGTTATGGGTTACAGTTCCACAATTGCAGTTACTTCCTTATTGTGAAATATAACATATATGAAGAAAGGTGGTATCTTTCAAAATATGATTTAACAAGTAGTTATATAGGAAATTTCAAAGAATGATATGAGTTACAGTACCATAATTTCAGTTATTTCCTTATTGTGAAATATAACATATATTCAGAAAACTGATAATTTTCAAAGTACAATTTAACAAGTAGCCATAGAACAAATTTCAAAGAATGTTATGGGTTACAATTCCACCATTTCACTTTTTCCTTCTAGCTATTCTAATAACCTAGCAACTAAGAAAAATATTATATAAAGATTCAGTGTTCATAATCCTTTGTTAAATTCTATCTTGTCTGTTGCTACCCCTTCCTCTAGTTTAATCACTTTCCTGATATTCTAGGCAGTGATCACCCTAACTTGGTCATGTCATAAAGGGGTGTCAACATTATGGGAAGGGGGGATGCATCTGGTTGATGTTCTTGAAAAGGCTGTTGACTCTGGGTTTTGGGACTTATCTGGCATAGGAACACTCTGGAAGATTTAAGTTTCTGAAAACTAAACTTAAGGTATGAAACTTTTATAGAATCTCAGATAGGGAACAGAGCATTTTTAGAGTTAGGGGGACTACTGTTGATTTGGGCTTGTCATACTGTGGCCATTTGGCATATCTAGCTGAAGCTTGCATAGGAGTAATTTCCACAACAGACTCTTGACTATTTGAAATCTCTTAGCCACTGAAACCTTATTTTGTTGCCTTTCTTTCCCCCCTTTTGGTCAAAAAGGTGTTCTCAATCCCTCAATGCCAGGGTCAGGCTCATTCCTGGGATCCATGCTCCACATCACCAGGGAAACTCACTCACCTTGGAGTCCTGTCCCATGTTGGACTTAGAGAGAGAAAGGCCACATCTGAGTAACAAAAGAGGTTCTCTGGAGGTGACTCCTAGGCATAATTACAGGTAGGCTTAGCCTCCCCTTTACAGCCATAAGTTTCACAAAAGCGAGCCTCAAGAGCAAGGGCTTGACTTATTAAGCAGGGAGTTCCTAATATCACATAGCATGTGTTCTCTCCAAGATAAACCAACAATGTCACACATTATCTTCATTTAGTTGTACAATCATTATCACTCTCCAATTTAAACAATTCTAATGACCCAAAAAACCCCAAAGCTCTTATCACCCCTTAATTATTTATCCCTAGTGTTTGTGTGGTAGGAGTAAGGTATTCCTATTAATTCCTAACAATCCCTAAAATGCAATAGGTAGTTTTTCTCATATACCATCCTGTTTTTAACTCTTTGTACCAGTGTCGTACCTTAGAAGTAGATTATGCAAGCACTTATTTATATTTGTAGTGCTAATCTGTGGGATAAATGCCTTTAAACAACCCCTGCAATAATGTTCACCTTCAATGCTGCTCTGATACTTACAATCCCATTAATGAACTATCACACATATCTATTCTCATACCTTTAAATTCACCCTCATTATCATATCTGCACATATCAGTCCCCCTTCACTAGCTTTTGTCTATCTCTAGGCCCCCTATAGTCTACATTACAAGACACTGATTTTACATTGTTCAGGGAGTTCATAGTAGTGGTAACATGCAATATCTCTCCTTTTGTGTCTGACTTATTTCACTTAGCATTATATCTCAAGGTTTATCTGTGTTGCCATATGTTTCAGGACCTCATTCCTTCCCACTGCTGCAAAGTATTCCATCATATGTAGATAACACATTTTGTTTATCCACTTGTCTGTTGAAAGACACTTGGATTGTTTCCATCTCTTGGCAATTGTGAACAATATCACTATGAATATCAGTGTGCAAATGTCTGTTCATGTCACTGCTTTCAGATCTTCTGGGTATATACTGAGAAGTGGAATTGCTGGATCATAGGGTAACTCAATATCTAGTTTTCTGAGAAACTGCCAAACTATCTTCCACAGCAGCTGTACCATTATACATTCCCACCAACAATGAATAAGAGTTCCCATTTCTCCACATCCTCTCCAGCACTTATTGTTTCCTGTTTGTTTAATGGCAGTTTGTTTAATGGTGTGAGATGATATCTCATTGTGGTTTTGATTTGCATTTCCCTAATAGCTAGTGAAGATGAACAATTTTTCATGTGTTTTTTAGTCATTTGCATTTCCTCTTCAGAAAAAATGTCTCTTCATATCTTTTGACCATTTTATAACTGGGCTGTTTGTCTTATTGTCATTGAGTTGTAAGATTTCTTTATGTATGCAGGATATCAGTCTTTTATCAGATATATGGTTTCCAAATATTTTCTCCCATTGTGTTGGCTGCCTCTTCAACTTTTTGCCAAAGTCTTTTGAGGCACAAAAGCTTTTGATTTTGAGGAGTTCCCATTTATCTATGTTTTCTTTCATTGTTTGTTCTTTGGGTATAAGGTCTAAGAAGCTACCTCCTAATGCTAGGTCTTGATGATGTTTCACTCAATTATCTTCAGTTGTTCAATTAGGTCTTTGATTTTAGCTCTTTCTTCCTCTTTACTGTATGCATTTAGAGCTGTAAATTTCCCTCTCAGCACCACCTTTGCGGCATCCCATAGGTTTTCAAATGTGTTCTCATTTTCATACATCTTTAGATATTTACCAATTTCTCCTTTAATTTCTCCTTTTGCCCACTGATTGTTTAGGATTGTGTTGTTTAACCTCCATCTATTTGTGAATGTTCTGGTTCTTTGGTAGTTGTTGACTTCTAGTTGCATTGCATTATGGTCAGAGGATGAGCTTTGAATAATCTCAGTCTTTGAAAATCTATTGAGGCTTGTTTTGTGCCCCAGCATTTGATCATAGAGAAGAATGTGTATCCTGGTAATTTGGGATGTAACACTTTAGATATGTCTATTAAGTCTAATTCATTTATCACATTGCTTATGTTCTCAATTTCCTCTTTGTTCCCCTGTCTAGTTGTTCAATCTATAGAAGAGAGTGGTATGTTGAAGTCTCCAACAATTATTATAGAAATGTCAACTGCTCCCTTCAGTTTAGCCAATGTTTGTCTCATGTACTCTGGAGTTCCTTGATTGGGTGCATAAATATTTATGATTACTATTTCTTCTTGATGAATTTTACCTTTTATTAATATATAGTATCCTTCTTTATTTCTTATGACATCTTTGTATTTAAAGTCTATTTTGTCTGATATTAGTATAGCTACCTCTGCTTTCTTTTTGTTGCAGCTTGCATGGCATATTTTTTTCCATCCTTTCACTTTAATTCTTTTTGTGTTGCAGGGTGTAAGATGAGTCTCTCATAAAAAGCATAACAATGGGTCACACTTTTTAATCCATTCTCCATTCTAACAGTCTGTACCTTTTTATTTGGGAGTTCAATCCATTCACATTCAAAGTTATTACTGTGAAGGCAGTTCTTGAACCAGCCATCTTATCCTTTTTTTTTTTGTCAGATCTGTTTTTCCCCCTCTATCCTTTTTTCCCTTTAAATTTCCCTTACTAATACTCTTCAGTTCTGTGCCCTTCTCCAGATCTTGCTCTCCTTTATTTTTTATCTCAGCCAGTAGAGCTACCTTTTGTATTTCTTGCAAGGCAGGTCTCTTTTTATCAAATTCTCTCAGTATTTGTTTGTGAAAATTTTAACCTCTCCCTTAATTGTGATGAACAGCTTTGCTGGATCAATAATTGTTGACTGGAAATTTTTCTCTTTTAGAATCTTAAATATGTCATATCACTGCCTTCTCACCTCCATGGTGTCCACTGAGTAGTCAGTACTTAGTCTTATGTGGCTTCCCTTTATGTGTGAATCACTTCTCTTGCTGCTTTCAGGACTTTCTCCTCTTCAACATTTGGCAATCTGATATGTATATGTCTCAGATGTAGGTCTTTTTGGATTTATTTTATTTAGTGTTATTGGGCTTCCTTGATTTGCTTATTTATGTCATTTAGAAGATTTGGAAAGTTTTCCCCAATTATGTCTTCAAATATTCTTCCTAGCCCTTTACTCTTCTCTTCCTCTTCTGGAACACCAGTGATTCTTATATTTGCATGCTTCATGGTGTCCTTCATTTCCCAGGCATCCATTTCAAATTTTTAATTTTTTCACCATTATTTCTTCTGTGCATTTGCATTCAATTGCTCTGTCCTTTAATTCACTTATTCTTCTTCCTCCTCTTCAAATCTTCTGTTGTGTGTCTCCAATATGTTTTAAATTTGATCAACAGTGTCTTTTATTTCCATAATTTCTGCTGATTTTTAATTTACTCTTTCAAATTCTTCTTTATGCAATTCTAGAGTCTTCTTGATGTCCTTTATATGTTTATCCAACCCATTAAAATTGTTTTGGAGATTTGTATGCACTTCTTTGATTAACTGCTCCCTATTCTATGTCTCCTCCAGCTTTTTAATTTGATCATTTGTCTTGTCAGTATCTACCTGGGTCTACATATGCTTTGTGATTTTCTGTTGGTTTTGGGGCATTTGCTTATCTTGAAAAGGTTTGTTTGAGATACACAGGATTATTTGAGCATTTATGTATAATTTGGCAGAGCTACAGCTTGCTGGAGTGCATTTCCCTGTCCTTCAAGAAGATGGCACTCTTGAGCCACCTCTTACTCTCAAACCAGCTTTCTCCCAGCTTTGCCTATGCACTGTGCAGGATTCAAACCAGGTGGAAATCCTATCAGTGCACCAATTCTTCATGTGCACTGGGGACTGCCAGCCCTGGGGTTAGTGGGTGACCTTGTGCAGTTTGGCAAGTAGTCTGCTTAAGGGTGCAGTGAGTCTGGTAATTCTTGGGCCTCCAAGTGAACCACTCTCAAGCTGCAGAACTGTGCATCTTTCCACCTAGCTCAAATGTGCCCCAGACCCTGTCCACCATGCACTTGCAAACCTCTTGTGTTGGGGAAGGGCTTCTGGTGCCTCTGTATGTCACTGTCACCTCTCCCCATGTCTCACCTGTGTACACTGTGGACTTCTGTGGAGAAAGGGCAAATGCAGTCACCACAAATCTGCTGAATCCCAAGTTCCCTCACAGGAGCTCCTGGCTGTGGGCCTGGGAGGGTTATCTCTTCAGCCAACTGTTGAAATGGATGCATGGTACATGGAAAGCTTCTCCATTCTGTGCTTAGTATCAGGCTCCAGTGGTGGTCCCAGTAAAACACATTCACCCCATCCTTTCAGGCACAGTCTCTCCACCTCTCCACCCAAGTCACCTCTATCCATTGTAGAGTTCCCTGTCCAGCCAGTTGTACCCTGGAATTGCTATTCTAGGTGCAGAGATTACTTTTGAAATCAAACAATACAAAAATTTTAAAAACAGGTCTGCAAGCCTAAAAACAAAACCTATAACTAAAATTCAAAGCCAAGTATAAACCCTGGTGCAGTATGTGCTACATATTTGACATCAAATATCCTTTTATTCTTTTCTCTAATGAGCTCTTAGATATATAGGAGAAAAAAGAGAAACCTAACCAATTTCTCAGAATGGCATAATTAAAAATGTAATTAATAAAACATAAAGTGAAAATGTCTAAATAATATCAGAAAAAAACTGTTCAAATCACTATTAATTCAATCAAATACAATTTTCATCCATAAGTTTTCCCAAGTTTGAAAACAAAATTATCCCAGCTGCTAGTCAACTTATAGAAAAGCAATAAACATCTAAGGTACTGTTGGTAGGAGTTTTTTTTTTTAAATCTTCATTTTATTGAGATATATTCACATACCACTCAGTCATACAAAACAAATTGTACATTCGATTGTTCACAGTACCATTACATAGTTGTAGATTCATCACCTAAATCAATCCCTGACACGTTCATTAGCACACACACAAAAATAACAAGAATAATAATTAAAGTGAAAAAGAGCAATTGAAGTAAAAAAGAACACTGGTTACCTTTGTCTGTTTGTTTGTTTGTTTCCTTCCCCTACTTTTCTACTCATCCATCCATAAACTAGACAAAGGGGAGTGTGGTCCTTATGGCTTTCCCAATCCCATTGTCACCCCTCATAAGCTACATTTTTATACCATTGTCTTTGAGATTCATGGGTTCTGGGCTGTAGTTTGATAGTTTCAGGTATCTACCACCAGCTACCCCAATTCTTTAGAACCTAAAAAGGGTTGTCTAAATTGTGCATAAGAGTGCCCACCAGAGTGACCTCTTGGCTCCTTTTGGAATCTCTCTGCCACTGAAGCTTATTTCATTTCCTTTCACATCCCCCTTTTGGTCAAGAAGATGTTCTCCATCCCACGATGACAGGTCTACATTCCTCTCCAGGAGTCATATTCCACGTTGCCAGGGAGATTCACTTCCCTGGGTGTCTGATCCCACGTAGTGGGGAGGGCAGTGATTTCACCTTTCAAGTTGGCTTAGCTAGAGAGAGAGGGCCACATCTGAGCAACAAAGAGGCATTCAGGAGGAGGCTCTTAGGCACAATTATAGGGAGGCCTAGCCACTCCTTTGCAGCAACAGTCTTCCCAAGGGTAAATCCTGTGGTAGAGGGCTCAACCCATCAAACCACCAGTCCCCTATGTCTGTGGTCATGTTAGCAACCATCAAAGTGGGGTAGGCTAATACCCCTGCATTCTCCACAGGCTCCTCAAGGGGGCTCTACATATTTTTTTCCTTGTTTTTTTTTTAACTTTTTTTTTTTAAATCAACTGTATGAAAAATAAAAAAAAATAAAAAATAATTTAAAAAAAACATACAATAAAAGAACATTTCAAAGAGACCATAACAAGGGAGTAAGAAAAAGACAACTAACCTAAGATAACTACTTTACTTCCAACATGTTCCTACTCTACCCCAAGAAAGTTACCTAATATAGCAACATTTCTGTGAACTTGTTCCTACTATACCCATCAGAAATTAACAGACCATAGTCATTCCTGGGCATCCCCAGAATATTAAATAGCTTATCTGTTCTTCTTGGATTATTGTTCCCCCTTCCTTAATTGCTCTCTATTGCTAGTTCCCTTACATTCTACATTATAAACCATTTGTTTTACATTTTTCAAAGTTAATATTAGTGGTAACATATAATATTTCTCTTTTTGTGCCTGGCTTATTTCACTCAGCATTATGTCTTCAAGGTTCATCCATGTTGTCATATGTTTCATGACATCATTCCTTCTTACTGCCGTGTAGTATTCCATCGTGTTTATATACCACATTTTGTTTATCCACTCATCTGTTGAAGGACATTTGGGTTGTTTCCATCTATTGGCAATTGTGAATAATGCTGCTATGAACATTGGCATGCAGATATCTCTTCGTGTCACTGCTTTCCGATCTTCCGGGTATATACTGAGAAGTGCAATTGCTGGATCGAATGGTAACTCTATATCTAGTTTTCTAAGGAACTGCCAGACTGACTTCCAGAGTGGCTGAACCATTACACAGTCCCACCAACAATGAATAAGAGTTCCATTTTCTCCACATCCCCTCCAACATTTGTAGTTTCCTGTTTGTTTAATGGCAGCCATTCTAACCGGTGTTAGATGGTATCTCATTGTGGTCTTAATTTGCATCTCTCTAATAGCTAGTGAAGCTGAACATTTTTTCATGTGTTTCTTGGCCATTTGTATTTCCTCTTCAGAGAACTGTCTTTTCATATCTTTTGCCCATTTTATAATTGGGCTGTCTGTACTATTGTCATTGAGTTGTAGGATTTCTTTATATATGCAAGATATCAGTCTTTTGTCAGATACATGGTTTCCAAAAATTTTTTCCCATTGAGTTGGCTGCCTCTTTACCTTTTTGACAAATTCCTTTCAGGTACAGAAACTTCTAAGCTTGAGGAGTTCCCATTTATCTATTTTTTCTTTTGTTGCTTGTACTTTGGGTGTAAAGTCTAGGAAGAGTCTGCCTAATACAAGGTCTTGAAGATGATTCCCTACATTATCTTCTAGGAGTTTTATGGTACTTTCTTTTATATTGAGATCTTTGATCCATTTTGAGTTAATTTTTGTGTAGGGTGTGAGGTAGGGGTCCTCTTTCATTCTTTTGGATATGGATATCCAACTCTCCCAGCCCCATTTGTTGAAAAGACCATTATGACCCAGTTCAGTGACTTTGGGGGCCTTATCAAAGATCATTCAGCCATAGATCTGGGGGTCTATCTCTGAATTCTCAATTCGATTCCATTGATCTATATGTCTATCTTTGTGCCAGTACCATGCTGTTTTGACAACTGTGGCTTTATAATAAGCTTCAAAGTCAGGGAGTGTAAGTCCTCCCACTTCGTTTTTCTTTTTTAGAGTGTCTTTAGCAATTCAAGGCATCTTCCCTTTCCAAATAAATTTGAAAACTAGCTTTTCCAAGTCTGCAAATTAGGTTGTTGGAATTTTGATTGGGATTGCATTGAATCTGTAGATGAGTTTAGGTAGAATTGACATCTTAATGACATTTAACCTTCCTATCCATGAACATGGAATATTTTTCCATCTTTTAAGGTCCCCTTCTATTTCTTTTAGTAGAGTTGTGTAGTTTTCTTTGTATAGGTCTTTTACATCTTTGGTTAAGTTTATTCCTAGGTACTTGATTTTTTTAGTTGCTATTGAAAATGGTATCTTTTTCTTGAGTGTCTCTTCAGTTTGTTCATTTCTAGCATATAGAAACATTACTGACTTATGTGCATTAATCTTGTATCCCGCTACTTTGCTAAATTTGTTTATTAGCTCTAGTAGCTGTATCGTCGATTTCTCAGGGTTCTCCAGATATAAGATCATATCATCTGCAAACAATGGCAGTTTTATTTCTTCTTTTCCAATTTGGGTGCCTTTTATTTCTTTGTCTTGCTGGATTGCCCTGTCTAGCACTTCCAGCACAATGTTGAATAACAGTGGTGACAGCGGGCATCCTTGTCTTGTTCCTGATCTTAGAGGGAAGGCTTTCAGTCTCTCACCATTGAGTACTATGCTGGCTGTGGGTTTTTCATATATGCTCTTTATCATATTGAGGAAGTTTCCTTCAATTCCTACCTTTTGAAGTGTTTTTATCAAAAACAGATGTTGGATTTTGTCAAATGCTTTTTCAGCATCTATTGAGATGATCATTTGATTTTTCCCTTTTGAATTGTTAATGTGTTGTACTACATTGATTGATTTTCTTATGTTGAAGCATCCTTGCATGCCTGGAATGAACCCCACTTGGTCATGGTGTATGATTTTTTTAATGTGTCTTTGGATTCGATTTGCAAGTATTTTGTTGAGGATTTTTGCATCTATATTCATTAGGGAGATTGGCCAGTAGTTTTCCTTTTTTGTAGCATTTCTGCCTGGTTTTGGTATTAGATTGATGTTAGCTTCATAAAATGAGTTAGGTAGTGTTCCATTTTCTTCAATGTTTTGAAGAGTTTAAGTAAGATTGTTGTCAGTTCTTTCTGGAAAGTTTGGTAGAATTCCCCTGTGAAGCCATCTGCCCAGCTAGGCATTTATTTGTGGGAAGATTTTTGATGACTGATTGGATCTCTTTGCTTGTGATGGGTTGGGTGAGGTCTTCTATTTCTTATCTAGTCAGTCTAGGTTGTTCATATGTTTCCAGGAAATTGTCCATTTCCTCTACATTATCCAGTTTGTTGCCATACAGTTGTTCATACTATCCTCTTATAATTTTTTAAATTTCTTCGGGATCTACAGTTATGTCACCTTTCTCAGTCATTATTTTGTTTATCTGGATCTTCTGTCTTTTTGATTTTGTCAGTCTAGCTAGGGGCTTGTCAATCTTGTTGATCTTCTCAAAGAACCAACTTTTGGTGATATTGATCCTCTCTATTGTTTTTTTGTTCTTTATGTCATTTATTTCTGCTTTAATCCTTGTTATTTCTTTTCTTCTACTTGGTTTAGGATTGGTTTGCTGTTGATTTTCTAGCTTCTTCAGTTGATCCATTAGTTCTTTGATTTTGGCTCTTTCTTCCTTTTTAATATATGCATTTAGTGCTATAAATTTCCCCCTCAGTACTGCTTTTGCTGCATCCCATAGGTTTTGGTATGTTGTGTTCTCATTTTCATTCGTCTCTATATATTTAGCAATTTCTCTTGCTATTTCTTCTTTAACCCACTGATTGTTTAGAAGTGTGTTGTTTAACCTCAAGGTATTTGTGAATTTTCTAAGTCTCTGATGGTTATTGACTTCTAATTGTATTCCATTGTGGTCAGAGAATGTGCTTTGAATAATTTCAACCTTTTTAAATTTATTGAGGCTTGTTTTATGTCCCAGCATATGATCTATTCTGGAGAAAGTTCCATGAGCACTAGAGAAGTATGTGTGTCCTGGTGATTTGGGATGTAATGTTCTATATATGTCTGCTAAATCCAATTCATTTATCAGATTGTTTAGGTTTTCAATTTCCTTGTTGGTCTTCTGTCTGGTTGATCTATCTATAGGAGCGAGTGATGTGTTGAAGTCTCCCACAATTATTGTGGAAACATCAATTGCTTCCTTTAGTTTTGCCAGTGTTTCTCTCATGTATTTTGTGGCACCTTGATTAGGTGCATAAACATTTATGATTGTTATTTCTTCTTGTTGAATTGCCCCTTTTATTAGTATGTAGTGGCCTTCTTTGTCTCTCAAAACATCCCTGCATTTGAAGTCTATTTTTTCTGAGATTAATATTGGTACACCTGCTTTCTTTTGGCTGTAGCTTGCATGAAATATTTTTTTCCATCCTTTCACTTTCAATTTCTTTGTGTCCCCGTGTCTAAGATGAGTCTCTTGTATGCAACATATTGATGGTTCATTTTTTAAAATCCATTCTGCGAATCTATATCTTTTAATTGGGAAGTTTAATCCATTTACATTCAACATTATAACCGTGAAGGCGCTTCTTGAATCATCCATCTTATCCTTTGGTTTATGTTTGTCATATATATTTTTCCCCTCTCTCTATTAATATCCTTTAATGTACCCATACCAAATCTCTTTAGTACTGAACCTTTCTCCAAGTCCCTCTCTCCTTTCTTTGTTTCTCTGTCTGTAGGGCTTCCTTTAGTATCTCCAGTAGGGCAGGTCTCTTGTTAGCAAATTGTCTCAGCATTTGTTTGTCTGTGAAAAATTTAAGCTCTCCCTCAAATTTAAAGGAGAGCTTTGCTGGATAAAGTATTCTTGGTTGGAAATTTTTCTCACTCAGAATTTTAAATATATCGTGCCACTGCCTTCTCGCCTCCATGGTGGCTGCTGAGTCTTAGTCTTATGTTTTTTCCTTTGTATGTGGTGAATTGCTTTTCTCTTGCTGCTTTCAGAACTTGCTCCTTCTCTTCCGTGTTTGACAGTGTGATCAGAATTTGTCTCAGAGTGGGTTTATTTGGATTTATTCTATTTGGAGTTCGCTGCGCATTTATGATTTGTGTATTTATGTTGTTTAGAAGATTTGGGAAGTTTTCCCCAACAATTTCTTTGAATACTCTTCCTAGACCTTTACCCTTTTCTTCCCCTTCTGGAACACCAATGAGTCTTATATTTGGATGTTTTATATTATCTATCATATCCCTGAGGTCCGTTTCAATTTTTTTGATTTTTTTCCCCATTCTTTCTTTTGTGCTTTCATTTTCCATTCTGTCATCTTCCAGGTCACTGATTCATTGTTCAACATCCTCTAGTCTTGTACTATGAGTATCCAGAATCTTTTTAGTTTGGTCAACAGTTTCTTTTATTTCCATAAGGTCTTCTATTTTTTTATTTAGTCTTGCAATGTCTTCCTTATGCTCTTCTAGGGTCTTCTTGATATCTTTTGCATCCCATACTATGGTCTCATTGTTCATCTTTAGTTCTTTGAGTAGTTGCTCTAGGTCCTGTGTCTCTTCTGATCTTTTGATTTGGGTGCTTGGGCTTGGGTTATCCATATCGTCTGGTTTTTTCATATGCTTTATAATTTTCTGTTGTTTTTGGCCTCTTGGCATTTGCTTAACTTGATAGGGTTCTTTTAGGATTTGTAGACCAATTGAATTCCTTATCTCTAATTTATCAGATCTACAGCTTCAAGGAGTACACTTTAACTAACCAGCAGGTGGCGTTCACGAGCCACCTGTTCTCCACAAGCCAGTTCTCCCCTGCTTAGCCTTTTTGGTGAGTGGGGGAGTGAGTCTTGTGGGGTCCAATTGGTGTACAAAGCTTGTGTGTTTAGTTGGTGTTGCCCGGCCTGTATATGGGGTGTGTGTCTGGGTGGTCAGGGAGGGGACTGGCTCTAACAATCAAATCTCCCTGGTGTTCCTGGAGTTTTAAAGCTGCTGCAATAGTCTAATCCTTCAGTTCAGTCCTGCCACAGTTTGTCTCTGCCACTGACCCACAAGTCCTTGATATTGGCGTATGGCTCCTGAGACTTGTGAGTGGGTCCCTCTTCCAGGCCGTGCACCCCCTGGTCCTCTGTTGAGGGATGACTATGCTATGTCACAGGTGAGTGCCATCCCCCCAGGGTGGTTCTGGGCTGCTGGGCTGTGTAGGGAGTCTCTCAGTCTGCTGAAATGATGGCCGAATGGGGCTTTGTTAATTCACGCTGCTCCGCCTTCCCAACTCTGGGACAACCAGCTGAGGGTGCAGGGAAGGCTAATGTGCACACCCAGTTTTGTGGTGTGTGCCTATTATTTGAAGCACTTCCATCACACTGGGTTGTCTGGGGCAGCTCTGGGCTATGGGGCTGGCGATGGGCAGGAGTGTTTCCTGTCCACCAGGATGATGGCTGTGAGAGGACGCCCCCCTTTTCTTGGGAAGTTGTGGTGTTTAGTGAATTTTCTCAGCCACTGGATTATTGCCTTTTGTCTCAGAGCTCTCTTAGTTCTGCTCTTGTCTTGACCTGCCCAAATTGCAAGTCTTTGAAGCTTTCTGTATTGGGCTTCTTAGAGTAATTGTTTTAGAAAAAGAAAAAAAGATTTAAAAAAAAGAGCCCTCCTCACAGATCTAATGGGTTATTGGAATGCTAAGAGACAAAGCAATTAGGGCCATTAAGGAAAGGTCCACAGGGCAGTGAGATCAGTTTTTCTTTGGGATTTGCATATGAGCCTCAGGGCCTGAGCGCTGCCCTTCCACTTTCTATGTTCACCAGAACTCCAAAAAATCCTCTGCTTTTATTTTGGAGTTTTTCTTGCTGTTTTTTTTGCTATGCCTGTCTCCTCTCTGCTGGGCTGGCTGCTCTCAGATTATTTGGTTTCTGGTCTCAGTCTATCTATGGTTGGAGTTTGGATCAGTAGAATGAGTTTCTGATAAGAGCTGCCACTGCAGTTCTCCCTTCTCCTTCCCAGCGCTGACGGCCCCTCCTCCCATGGGACTGAGCCTGGCAGGGAGGGGCGCGGGTCCCCTGGCCACAAAAACTTACAGATTTCACTGATCTCAGCAGTTCGATGTGTTCATGAGTGTTGTATGAAATATGCCCAAAGTCAAATTGCTCTGTGGTGTCCAGTCCATGCAGCTGCTGGCTTTCTACCTACTTTCCTGGAGGAGTAACTAAAACATACAGCTCACCAATCTGCCATCTTGCCCCCTGTCCCTGTTGGTAGGAGTTTAAACAGCACAATTTTCTGAAGGGAAAGTTTTGCACAAGTGCCAAAGACACTTTAAACATTCCATAGTTTGGGTTATTTAATTACTATTCTGGCAATAAAATCTAAAGAAATAGTAAGGCAAGAGAATTGTACTGGTTTGAATCTACTATGTACCCCACAAAAGCCACATTCTTTTAATCCAATCTTGTAGGTACAGACTTATTTTGGGTGGGATCTTTTGATTTCACTATTTCATGGAGATGTGACCCTGAATATTCAAGGTGGATCTTTTTTTATTTTAAATTCAGTTTTATTGAGATATATTCATATACCATACAATCATCCATGGTGTACAATCAACTGTTCACAGTACCATCCTATAGTTGTGCATTCATCACCCCAATCTATTTTTGAACATTTTCCTTAAACCAGAAAGAATCAGAATCAGAGTAAAAAATAAAAATTAAAAAATCACCCCCCCATGCCGCCCTATTTTTCATTTGGGTTTTGTCTCCATTTTTTCTACTCATCCTTCCATACACTGGATAAAGGGAGTGTGATCCACAGGGTTTTCACAATCACACTGTCACCCCTTGTAAGCTACATGGTTATACAATCATCTTCAAGAGTCAAGGCTACTGGGATGGAGTTTGGTAGTTTCAGGTATTTACTTCTAGCTATTCCAATATATTAAAACCTAAAAATTGTTATCTATGTAGTGCATAATGTCCACCAGAGTGACCTCTTGACTCCATTTGGAATCTCTCAGCCACTGAAGCTTTATTTTGTTTCATTTCACATCCCCCTTTTGATCAAGATGTTCTCAATCCCATGATGCCAGGTCCAGATTCATCCCCTGGAGTCATATCCTGCATTGCCAGGGAGATTTACACCCCTGGGAGTCAGGTCCCACATAGAGGGGAGGGCAGTGAGATCACCTGCCAAGGTGGCTTAGTTAGAGAGGGAGGGCCACATCCGAGCAACAAAAAGGCACTCAGGGGGAGCCTCTTAGGCACAATTATAAGCAAGTTTAGCCTCTCCTTGCAGCAGCAAGCTTCATAGGGGCCAGACCCAAGACAGAGGGCTCAGCACATCAAGCCATCAGTCTCAGGGTGGGTCTTGATTAGTTTACTGGATTCCTTAAGAGAGCTCAGAGCTGACACAGACTGAGGCACCTGGAGATGCAGACAGAGAGATGATTGGAAATGCAAAGCTGAGAGATGAATTCCAGGGTTTGCTCCAGAAAGGACACTCAAGTGCTTAGAGAGAAAAACACCCAGAGACATTTTGGAGAAAGGAATTTTGAAACCAGAACCTGGGAGAGGACAAACAGACATCACCTTGTGCCTTCCCGTTTGACAGAGGAACCCCAGATGTCATGGGCCTTTCTTCTGTGATGATATCCTCTTCTTGCTGCCTTAGTTTGGACAATTTATGGCTGTAGAACTGTAAATTTGTAACCTAATAACCCCCTTTATAAAAGTCAATCCATTTCTGGTGTTTTGCATTCCAGCAGCTTTAGCAAACCAGAACAAACATGTATAAAATACTTTTTGCAATGTTACTACCTTAGAAATCACGAGTTACTTTCTAAATGTATTTACTATAAAGCAACCAACAATACCATCAACCAAAAACACCATCAGAAAGGGACTACTCAGAGTAGAAACTAGCTTAAGGATTTCATACTCCATGCTGAGGGAAATTTGAAGCCATTTACCAGTTTTAATTAGGGGACTAACATGACCAAATTTACACATTAGAGAAATGGCTTACAAAATAAGTTTCAGGCACCCCAGGGCTAGTGTGAGATCAGCCACTGGGATGTGTAAAGAAAATATTATCAGTTCATATAACTTCACTTAAAAACTCAGCTTATATTAGCTTCTAGTTTTGTTCTTTTCTCAATATTCACAAAATTTATGATTATAGTAGTTAATGCATGTATTTTATACATAAGTATTCATCTATCAGGTTCTCATGCACAAAAAGGATTTGATAGGAGTGGATGATCCAAAAATAAAAATCTGTGCTTTGCAAAACTAAAAAACAGGGCCTTCCCACATCAAGTGTATATACCTGTGAACCCAGGGACAAAGGAAGAAAAGATGTGATTCATGACTCAGTTATCACAAACTCTCTTTAGCAGAGAGCCTAGCCTGACCCCTACACTGGAGGGATCAAAGGCTCTTATCTCCAAACAAACTCCTCTCCCTGTCCCAGTGATGGAAGGCAACTGAGAAGCACCCAAGTTTATCCTGGTGACATGGATTGAATTGTGCACCCCAGTTTGGACATGTTCTTTGTCTTAGTCTGTATTCCAACTGAAGAGTGTGAACCCATTGTAAAGATATCTCTTCAAGATGTTACTTCAATTAAATTATGGCTCAAATGAATCAGGTTGGGCTTTAATCTGATTTTTGGAGTCATTTATAAGCCAAGAGAGAAGCCACATGGAGCAACCAGAAGCTAGAGGTCAACAGAACCCAGAAGAGAAAGAAGATGATGCTAAGTACATTGCCATGTGATAGAAAAGTCAAGGAACCCCAAAGACTTCTGGCCAACCAGATGGTACTGGCACTGGGAAGAAGAAAGCTTTCTAGCCTCTGATATATCCCTGATGTTAAGCCAGCCAATTGTATGGTATTTGTTTTAGCAGCTGGGAAACTAAAACCCTTGGGAAGCAGGATATTCCAGTTGTCACAGAAACCAGTAGGTCATAATGATTAGATGACTGTTAATCACATTTTAATGGAAACTGGGATGTATTTCATTAAATGCAGAGCTATGATCTTTTACACACTTGTTCACATACCACTGTCAATCTCGTTAATGAATTTATGAAATACTAGAACCAATATTAGAATCTGGAAAGTGAGTTCTACTTACTTTCCAGATTAGTCTAGATCACAAGCAGAAACACATCAAGGAATGTGAGTTACAGAAAATCCCTTTTCATCCAATGAGGTAGGGTGATTAAAAGGTTGAATTTTCCCAACAAGATGAATGAACCTGAGTTTGAATCTTAGTCAAGACAATGTTAGAACCTGCCATACATGTGCTCAGGTTGATGAGATCTCAAATGTCTACACCCATATCCTACTCCAATCTCTCAGATACCAGCTGAATATTTCTACATCTGAAATGTATTGTGCAGCCATTTCATTCATTGATACACACAAGCTTTTTAGATTTTTATTTAGTTAACTTGGAAAATCAATTATGAATATCTTTAGTGATAATTTGGGGAATGGAGTCAAATTATTATTTTCCTTTGGCCTCTATTCATGTAAAAAATGGTGGCATAAGATAGTTAACAGCTTTGGCTTTCCCTTCATACATATCAATTGAGTGTGTTATATTCCCAGTGCAGGAGAGCCTAAGATCCATCCAAACACATACCCAGGCTGGAAGTGATCTCAAATTCCACACAACCCACAATCCACACCCACTACTCAGGTGCCAGTTGATGACCCCAAGACTCAAAGGGAGGGAGAAGGAGGGCATATCTGAGACATTTCTTCCTCTTCAGCAAGAACTGTTGTCTGAATCAAATGCCAGGTGGAGTTGAGTCCACTCTCTCCACCCTCAATTATTTATCTACAAATGCACAAAGAAGGTATCTAAGAATCCTGATTTCTAACACATGTGCCATTTCCAACAAAAAGAAAAAAATCAGTGGTGAACCAATGGATGCCAGCCTTTGGTAGCTCCATGTATTTATTCTCAGAGTCATAGATTTAAAAAACACATCAATACAATAGGCCATGAGGTCCAGTGAATGAATTATAGAGAAGGTGCTAGAACTTGGATGTGATAGTTGGGTTCATGTGTCAACTTGTCCAAGTGATGGTGCCCAGTTGTCTGGTCAAGCAAGAACTGGCCTAACTTACTGAAAGGACATTTCATGGTCTTAAGATTACATCTATGGCTGATTAAATCTATAATCAACTAAGGGGAGTGTTCTCCACAATGAGAGACATTTAATCCAATCAACTGAAGTCTTTAGAAGGAGAAGTGATGAATTTAGCAGTCAGAAGAGAGAATTTCCATCTCTACATCGGCCAGCCAGCCTCTCCTGGGGAATTCATTGAAAACCTCCATTGGAGTTGCCAGCTTCCAGCCTGCCCTATGGGCATACATCCCAACAGTTGCATGAGATGCATTTTATAAAATCTCATATTTACAGATATCACCTGTTGGTTCTGTTTCCCTGGAGAACCCTGACTAATACACTGGAGATAGAGATCTGGTTAGTAATATGACTCTACATGAAAGACATTGTTACAGAAAATCTAACATAGGGACAAGGAATTATAGAATGAGAGATATTGTTCCTTTATATAGAATCCATGCAGAGAATGGGTATATTGTCACAATAGTCCCCAGGATGTCATGTGGCCAAGTAGTATTGTGCAGGTTGAATGCCCAAAGACTCTTTGGAAGAAGATGAGGAGGAGAGAACTTAGGATGAGCCCTCCAGATAGATTGGAAGGCAAACCAGACTCTAGGGGACTACCTAGCCAAAGGATGTAAATGTATTTGGACAAATGTATTTTAATTTGGACATACTTATTTGAAGATGGTCACCAGAAGGAAATGACTCCTAGGAAGAAAATTACAAAAATGTCTGTGTCCTATGGGGCAAAGGGAGATATATTTGTGCCAGTCACATTTGGGAATTTGCTTATTGATAATGATTCTCAGAGATAAATATCTTTCAAAGATGTTAGGCTAAGATTTAAAAAATAAATAAAATTGTACTGTTGAACATTGCATAAAGTTTTATCATCACACTACACAACAACATTTTCTTTCACACCCAGGTTACTCAGGTCAGAGAGAGAGTTCCACAGCATGATACAGATATTCCTATTAAAAAGTATATAAGACCTATTTGTGGTCATTTCTGAGGACTCTAAACATTCTTGCCAGATCCACAGGGTAAGGGTGAGACTGAATCATAACTATTACTGTAGTCACTCTAAACATCAAAGCACATATCTTCTGCTGGGGTGATATAATTGACTGAGAAGGATCCACTGTCTAGAAAGGCATAATTCCATGATATATACATGTTTGAAGACATAGAAGATGAAAATGCCCTTTCTAACTTATCTGTATTCTGTGATGAGATTGAGATATATTGCTTCCAGATTGTGTTGCAATTAATATATTAACATACATGTGATGTTTTGAAAAAGTGATATCATATCATACATGCTATTCAGAAATACGCTTTTTCACATAATATGTCACAAACATGCTTTCATATCATCCCATTCAGATATATAACCTCATTCCTTTTAACAGGTGCATAGTATTCCTTTATTTTAAAAAGTGACATACTGATTAATAACTTGGTTTTAAAATAATAAGTCTTACTTTCTTTTCCTTTGTCCCTAACTCTTTAAAAAACAAAGAAAATACAGATAAGAATATGGAGATGTCCAGAAACAGAGCTGTAGCCTAAATACCTGGTAGCAGGCAACCCTAATCTGTCAGGTAGCTATAATAACCAAAAGAGCACCCTTTTAGGATCCATAGAAAAATGTGCTTTGTTAAAGTCAAGTGTGCATGTGTGTGTGTGTCTGTCTGTGAGTGCTTAATTTTGTAAAATGGGTACTACTTAGCAGGGCTAAATCTACTAAACACCTAAAACCAATCTAGTCTGGACTATGTGGAAAATGAAGACAAAATAACCAAAGAGAAGGCCTTTACTGATAAATGTTTGATTTCTAATTTTAGATGACTTAAAATTAAGACTTCTGTTATAAATTTGAATGTTCTGATTTGGACAAAGTTAGCATGACATATGAAAAAAGTATTTGTTTTTATTTTTTAAATATACACAACATAAAACCTACCATTGTAATCATTTTAAGGTGTACCTTTCAATGGCATTTTGTACATTCATATGTTGTGAAACCGTCATAACTATCTATTGACAGATCACTTTTATCACCTCAAAAGTAAACCCATTAAACAGTCACACCCAATGTGCCCACTCCCCAACCCCTGGCAAACACTAATTGGTTTCCTGTCTCTATGGATTTGCCTATTCTGGAAATTTCGTATAAATAGAATCACACAATATGTGACCTTTTGTGTCTGACTTCATTCATTTAGCATAATGTTTTCAAATTTCACCCATGTTGCAGCATGCAACAGTACTTCATTATTTTTTCCCTTAGGGAGAATGCTATCAGTTTGATGCTATTTGTAGATTTTTTTGTAGATGTTTATTATCAGTTTGAGGAAGTTTCTTTTTATTCATAGTGTGTTGAGTGCGTCTATCATGAAATCATTTTGAATTATGCAAAACTCTACCTCTATGCATCTCTGTCCTTTTATGTTGTTATCACAAATCACATCTTTATACATAGTTTGCTCATTAAACTCAAATTGCAATTATTTTTTATGCATTTGTCTTTTAAATCATATAGGAAAAAATGAAGGGTTACTGTTGGGAGTTGAATCATTTACCCCACAAAAGACATGTCCTGTAGGTGTGAATCCATTTGTAAATAGGACTTTTGAGGAAGTTATTATTCAAGAGGTGCACAAACTGAATGAGGGCAGACTTTAATCCAGTAAAACTGAAGTCCTAATGAGCAAAAAATTGGTCCCAGAAGTGAGAAGTAATAAGCCAGAAAATGAGGCAGTTCTCCATGTGATGGAGGTGGAGAAGCAAGAGAAGGAACTTCAAGTAAGCCTGCACTAGAATGCTACAGACTCTTGGAGAAAATATGGCCTGTCAAGACCTTGGTTTTTGGACTCCTAACCTCCAAAACTGTGAGACAATAAATTGTTGATGATTAAGCCAACTAGTGTTTTTAACCCAGCTGGTGTTATTTAGCAGAGTGGCCCTAGCAAACTAATACAGTTACAACAAAAATTAAAATGATATTGGTTTTCATATACATATATGTAGTTACATTTACCAGTATTCTTTTTTAATGCAATTTTATTGAGATATATTCACACACCATATAATCCATCTGTATTAATCAAAGTTCTTTAGGGAAACAGAACCAACAGGAGATATCTATAAATATGAGATTGTGGAAATGTCTCACACAACTGAGGAGATGCACAAGTCCAAATTCTGTAGGGCAGGATGCACGAGGCCAAATTCCATAGTGCAATCAGTGAGCTGGCAACTCTGATGTAGGTCTTCAATGAATTCCCCAGAAGAGACTGGCTGGCTGAAGAAGAAGTGAAAATTCTCTCTCTTCTCCCTTAAAAGTCTTCAACTGATTGGATTAAATCCAGCTGATTGGATGCATGCATAAGGCAAGCCCTTCACTGATGTAATCAGCCACAGATGCAATCAATTGACCGATGACTTAATAAACCAGACTTCTGGTTTGTTTACCAGCCACAAATGTCCTTGCAGTAATGGTTAAGCCAGTGCTTGCTTGACCAGACAACTGGGCACCATCAACAAGCCAAGATTACAAGTAAACCTAACCATCACACCATCCAAAGTATACAATCAATGGCTCACAGAATCATCATAAAGTTTTGCATTCATTGCCACAATCAATTTTAGAACATTTTCATTGCCCCAAAATAATGAAAGAAGAAAAAAAAAACACTAAAATATCACACATCCATTTTCCCCCATATATATATTGTTTTATTTTATTACTCAATTGTCTATACACTGGATAAAGGGATGTAAGTCACAAGGTTTTCACAATCACACAGTCACACAATAAAAGCTATATAGTTATACAATCATCAAGAATCAAGTCTACTGGATTACAGTTCAACAGATTCAGCTGTTTCCTTCTAGCTATTCTAATATACTAGAAACTAAAAAGGAATATCTATATAATGCAAAAGAATAACCTCCAGAATGACCTCTCCAGTCTATTTGAAATCTCTTTGCCACTGAAACTTGATTTTGTTTCATTTCTTATCCTGATTTTAGTCAAGAAGGCATTCAGTCTCAAAATGCCATGGCCAGGCTCATCCCTTGGAGTCATGTCCCACATTGCTGGGGAGACTTACACCCCTGGAAGTCATATCCCACATGGTGTGGGGGGGGGTAGTGTGAGTTTATTTGCAAAGTTTGGCTTACAGAGAGAGGCCACATCTGAGCAACAAAAGAGGTTCTCTGGGGGTGACAGGCATAATTATAAGTAAGCTTAGCTTCTCCTTTGCAGGAATACATTTCATGAGGGCAAGCCCCAAGATTGAGGGCTTGACTTACTGAATTGGAAGTCCCTAATGCTTGCAAGAATATCAGGAATTCCCCAGGCAGGGAAGTTTAATATTTCACATTTTCCCCAGGCCCTCAAGTGAACTTTGCTTTTTTTTTTTTAATTTTCTGAACAAAATACTCTGGGATGTATAGGGGGAATTACATTAACCTGTACAGAGTTACAAGACCTCATTCCCTATTCCAGGTTCCATGTAATTATATTGTTTAAATAAACTGAACTTATAGGTTAAATTAGATAGTGTGCTATATACAGAGAATATAAGTTTTGTTCCAAATAAATCTTTTAGATAACAGTTAAAACTGAGAAATAGATCTGAGTGCTTTAAGAGCTTACAATCTATGAAGATTTAAAATAAGCCATATTAAACATTCTGTACTCCTGCATCATTGATTGCCCAATCTCTGCCCACATTGTATCCCCTGATAACCTATGCCCTTGAATTCAATTCTCAGCATTTTATTATAGTTAGTTTATGTGTAGTGAGGCCTTACAATATTTGTTCTTTTGTTTCTGGCTTATTTTACTCAACATAATGTCCCCTATATTCATTCACCTAGTTGCATGCCTCACAACTTCTTTCTTTCTTGCAGCCACTCAATATACCCCACAGTTTGCCCTTCCATTCACCTGTCAATGTAACCTTAGGCCACTTCCATCCATTGCAAATTGTGAATACTGCCACCATATACACCAGTGCAAATTCCTATTCATGTCCCTGCTTTCAGTTATTCCAAGTATATAACAAATAATGGGGTTGCAGGATCATATGGCAACCCTATACTTAGCTTCCTTGGAACCACCACACTACCTTCCAGAGGGGCTGCACCATTCTACTTCCTGACCAACAGTGAATAGGTATATCTCTCTCTCAACATCTTCTCTGGCACTTGTATCTTTCTAATTATTTGTTAAACAGTTTAATTCACACACTATACAATTCATCCTAAGTTAACAATAGCTCATGGTATAATCACATAGTTATGCATTCACCACCACGGTCTCTATGAGAACATTTCCATTTCATCTGCAAAGAAAGAAGAAGGGGAAAAAAAAGAAATAAAAATGTAGAAACAACAACAAGAAGAACACCATACCCCTCCCCCACATCCACCTCTAGTGACATGGAGCTTTGGTATATTGCCTTTGTTACAATTAATGGAAGAGTATTACAATGTTACTGCTAACTATATCCCTGAGTTTGCATTGATTGTATTTCTCCCATATACCATCCCATTTTCAACACCTTGCAGTGTTGATATTCACTTGTTCTCCCTCATGTAAAAACTTTCTTATATTTCTGCATTTAATCACCATCATTGTCCACTTTAGGTCTTGCTAAGTTAAATGGTCCCGGTTTTTTCCTCTATCTTGGCTTCTGGTGTCGTACATGCCCCTAGCATTCCTCTTTCAACCATGCTCACACTCAGCTTTGTTCATTCTACACAGAATATTATGTTACCATAAGATATTATTATGCTATCCATTTCTGGATCTTTACAAGCAATCTTATTGAACATTCTGTAACTCCATCAGCATCAAATGCCCAATCTCTAACCTCTTTCTACATCCTGATAACCAGTGTTCTTAACTTCAACTCTCTGAGTTTTCTCTTTATAGTTAGTTCATAATAGTGAAACTTATTTTGCTCAACATAATGTCCTCAAGGTCCATCCACATTGTTGCATGCAACATGACTTTATTCTGCCTTACAGCTGCATAATATTCCATCACATATATATACCACAGTGTGTTTATCCATGTCATCTGTTGATGGATATTTGAGCTGTTCCCATCCCTTGGCAATTGTGAATAAAGCTGCAATAAACATTAGTGTACAAATGTCCATTTGTGTCCTAGCATTCATTTCCTCTGAGTATATACATAGTAATGGGATTTCTGGATCATATGGCAATTCTATACTTAGCTTCCTCAGGAGCCACCAAATAACCTTCCAGAGCAGTTGCACAATTCTACATTCCCAAAAAGAGTGAATAAGTGTACCTCTTTCTCCACATCCTCTCCAGGATTGGTAGTTTTCTTTTTTTTATCATGGCCATTCTAGTAGGTGTGAAATGATATCTCATTGTGGTTTTGTTTTGCATTTCCCTAAGAGCTAGTCATGTTGAGCATATTTTCATATGTTTTTGAGCCACTCGTATTTCCTCTATGGAAAAGTGTCTGTCCATGTCTTTTCCCCATTTTTTAATTGGGTTGTCTTTTTGTTGTTGAGTTGTAGGATCTCTTTATATATTCTGGATATTAAACCCTTATCTGATATGTGGTTCCAAATATTGTCTCCCATTCTGTAGGCAGCTTTTTTACTTCCCAACAAAGTCCTTTGATGCACAAAAGTTTTCAATTTTGAGGAAATCCCATTTATCCATTTCTTCTTTCATTGCTCATGCATTGGATGTAAGGTCTAGGAAACCACCTCCTATCACCAGATCTTGAAGATATTTCCCTACAGTTTCTTTTAAAAGTTTTATGGTCTTAGCTCTGATGTTTAGGTCTTTGATCCATTTTGAATTAAGTTTTGTATAAGGTATATGATGGAGTCCTCTTTCATTCTTCTGGATATGAATATCCAGTTCTCCAAGCACCATTAATTGAAGAGGCTGCTCTGTCCCAGTTGAGTCAACTTGACTGCTTATCAAAGATCAGTTGTCCATAAATGAAAGGGTCTATTTCTGACCACTCAATTTGATTCCATTTGTCAGTATACCTATCTTTATGCCAGTACCATGCTGTTTTGACCACTATAGCTTTGTCATATGCTTTAAAGTCAGGCAGTGTCAGACCTCCCACCTCACTTTTCTTTCTCAAGACATTTTTAGGTATTCAGGGCACCATGACCTTCTAAATAAATTTGATTATTGATTTTTCTAATTCTACAAAGTAAGTTGTGATTTTAATTGGTATTGCATTGAATCTATGAATCAATTTGGGCAGAATGGACATCTTTATTATATTTCATCTTCCAATCCATGAACACAGTATGTCCTACCATTATTTAGGTCTTCCTTGATATCATTTAGCAATTTTTCATAGTTTTCTCTGTATAGATCTTTTATGTCCTTGGTTAAATTTATTCCTAAATATTTAATTATTTTGGTTTTTATTGTAAATGGATTTTTTTTCTTGATTCTCACCTCAGATTGCTCCTTCCTAGTGTATAGAAACACTATGGATTTTTGCACATTGATCTTGTATCCTGTCACATTGCTGTGCTCATTTATTAACTGTAGTAGTTTTGCTGTAGATTTTTTGGGGTCTTCTACATACAAGATCATGTCATCTTTAAATAGTGAAAAATTTACTTCTTCCTTTCCAGCACAATGTTGAATAACATTGGTGACAGAGGGCATCCTTGTCTTGTTAATGATCTTAGAGGGAAAGCTTTCAGTCTTTCCCCATTAGGTATGATGTTAGCTATGGGTGTTTAATATATTCCTTTTATCATGTTGAGGAAGTTTCTTTATATTCCTATCCTTTGAAGTGTTTTCATCAAGGAAGATGTTGAATTTTGTCAATTGTCTTTTGTGCATCAATTGAGATGATCATGTGGTTCATACCCTTTGATTTATTGATATGGGGTATTACATTAATTGAATTTCTTGTGTTGGAAAATTCCTTGCATACCTGGAATAAAACCCACTTGGTCATGGTGTATAATTCTTGGATATCTTATTTGCAAGTATTTTCTTGTGGATTTTCCATCTACATTCATTAAAGAGATTGTTGTGTACTTTTCTTTTCTTGAAGTATATTTGCCCAGCTTTGGTATTAGGGTGATGTTGGCTTCTGGAATGAGTTAATTAGCTTTCCCTCCTCTTCAGTTTTTTAAAGACTTTGAGCAGGATTGGTAGTAATTCTTTCTTGAATGCTTGGTAGAATTCACATGTTAAGCCATCTGGTCCTGGACTTTTTGGGGAGCTTTTTGATGACTGACTCATTACCTTTACTTGTGATTGGTTTGTTGAGGTCATCTATTTCTTCTCAGGTCAATGTTGGTTGTTTATGCTTTTCTAGGAAGTTTTCCATTTCATCTAAGTTGTCTAGATGTTAGCATATAGTTGCTCACAGTATCCTCTCATTATCTCTTCATCTTTTCAGGGTCAGTATTTATATCCCCTTTCCCATTTCTGATTTTATTTATTTGCATCTTCTCTCTTTTTTCTTCATCAGACTAGCTATTGGTACTTTGATTTTATTGATTATTTTCCAGGAATCAACTTCTGGTTTTTTATTCCCTCTATTGTTTTCATATGCTCAATTTCATTTACTTCTGCTCTAATCTTTGTTATTTCTTTCCTTCTGTTTGCTTTGCAGTTACTGTGCAGTTCTTTCACCAGTTCCTACAGGTGAACAGTTAAGTCCTCTATTTTTCTTTCTTCTTTGTTAATACACTCATGGCAATAAATTTCCCTCTCACCACTTCCTTTGTGCACCCCATAAGTGTTCATATATTGTGTTCTCATTTTAATTTGCCTTGGGATATTTACTTCTTTCTCTTGTAATTTTTTCTTTGACCCATGGATGCTTAAGTGTGTGTTGTTTAGCCTCCATATATTTGTGAATTTTCTAGTCTTCCACCTGTTGTTGATTTCCAATGCCATTCCATTATGATCCAAGAAAGTGTTTTGTATAATTTTGATTTTTTGAAACTTACTGAGACTAGGTTTGTGACCCAACATGTTGTCTATCCTGGAGAATGATCCATGAGTGCTTGAAAAAAAAAATGTGTGTTCTGCTGTTTTGGGGTGCAATGTTCTGTAAAAGTCTGTTAAGTCTAGGTCATTTATTGTCCAATTCAACATCTCTGTTTCCTTATTGATCTTCTGTGTAGATGTTCTCTCCATTGAAGAGAGTGGTGTATTGAAGTCACTAAGTATTATTGTAGAGGTGTCTCCTTATCCGTTCAGTGATTTCAGTGTTTGCCACAGGCATTTTGTGACACTCTGGACTGGTGCACAAATATATTTATGTCTCCTTGGTGAGTTGTCACTTTTATTAATATATTGTGTCCTTTATCCTTTCAATTGCTTTACAGATGAAGTCCAATTTGTCTGATATTAGTTCTGCTACCCCACTCCTGTGGGTTATTTTTTAAATCAATTTTATTAAGATATACTCAAATACCATACAATATCCAAAGTGTACAATCAGTTGTTCACAATGCCATCATATAGTTGTGCATTCATCATGCCAATATATTTTTTGAACATTTTCTTTGTAGAAGAAAAGTGAAAATAAGAATAAAAAATAAAGGTAAAAAAGAACACCCAAATCATCCCTCCCCTCCCACCCTATTTTTCATTTAGTTTTTGGCCAAATTTTTCTACACATTCATCCATACCCTGGATAAAGGGAGTGTGGTCCACAAAGGCTTTCACAATCACACTGTCACCCCTTGTAAGCTACATTGCTATACAATCATCTTCAGGAATCAAGGCTACTCAGTTGCAGTTTGATCATTTCAGGTATTTACTTCTAGCTATTCCCATGCATTAAAACCTAAAAAGGTTGTCTATATAGTGCATCAAAATACCCACCAGAGTGACCTCTTGTTCTAGTTTGCTAATGCTGCAGAATGCAAAACACCAGAGATGGATAGGCTTTTATAAAACGGGGGTTTATTTCACTACACAGTTACAGTCTTAAGGCCACAAAGCGTCCAAGGTAACACCTCAGCAATCGGGTACCTTCACCAGAGGATGGCCAATGGCGTCCGGAAAACCTCTGCTAGCTAGGAAGGCAGCTGGCATCTGCTCCAAAGCTCTGGCCTCAAAATGGCTTTCTCCCAGGATGTTCCTCTCTAGCAAGCTTGCTCCTCTTCAAAACATCACTCACAGCTGCACTCAGTTCCCTCTCTTTGAGTCAGCTCATTTATATGGCTCCACTGATCAAGGCCCACCCTGAATGGGCGGGGCCATGCCTCCATGGGAACATCTCATCAGAATCATCACCCACAGCTGGGTGGGGCACACTCCAAGCAAATCTAACCAGCACCAAAACATCTGCCCCACAAGACTACAAAGACAATGGCATTTGGGGGACACAATACATTCAAACCGGCACACCTCTCAACTCCATTTGGAATCTCTCAGCCACTGAAACTTTATTTCATTTCATTTCACATCCCCATTTTGGTCACGAAGATGTTCTCAGTCCCATGATGTCAGGTCCAGATTCATCTCCAGGAGTCATAGCCCATGTAGCCAGGGAGATTTAAACCTCTGGGAGTCAGGTTCCACATAGGGGGGTGGGCAGTGAGTTCACCTGCTGAGTTGGCTTAGCTAGAGAGAGAGGGCCACATCTGAGCAACAAAGAGGTACTCAGGGGGAGACTCTTAGGCACAATTATAAGCAGGATTAGCCTCTTCTTTGCAGTAATGAGCTTCATAAGGGCAAGTCCCATGATAGAGGACTTGGCACATCAAACTGCCAGAACATCAGCAACAATGCAAGTGAAGAAGCCCAACACTTCTGCATTTTTCCCCAGCTCCTCACAAGGACCCTGCATATGTATTTTTATTCTCTGTCCAAATTACTTTGGGATGTGTCACTATTTCATACCAACCTATGCAAATCTATGGGGTATCAACTCCTACCTAAAGTTCCATGTAATTATGGTATTTGAACAAACTGCATGAGTTAAATTGTTTAGTAAATATAGATCTTGCACCAACTAAACATCTCTTCCCTTGGTCTCACATGGGATTTGGAGTTTTAAAACACAGTCAGTATTGTCCTTTACCCTTTGGCCCAATTTGCCTTAGTCCTAAACACATCTGCTTCATTCATATGTCTAGTTGAAGTCTGCAGTCTTTTTCAGCTTTTTTTTAACAGATGCTCTGTGTGGTAATACTGACATTCATATCTGCCGAATTGTATCTCTGTGTTTCAGGTTTCACACAGATACCCAAAATTCCAGGGATTGATCAGGTTACACACAAAGGGATCAGCATCTCAGAATCTGGAGATAGCCATTACAATTCAGGAATAGATGTGGCTGCTGTAAGAGCTTACAATCTAGGGTCCATTACAATAAGCATTCCCCTGATAATCTGTGCTCTAAGGTTCAATTCTGAGTTTACACATTGTAATTATTCCATACTGGTGAAGCATTATAGTGTTTGCCTTTGTTTCTGGCATAGTTCATTCAAAATGCTGTCTACAGGATCCATACACCTCGTTGTGTGTCTCACAGCTTCATTCCTTCTTGCAGTAGGTCAATATTTCATTGTTTGAAACACAACAGTTCACCATTCTGTTCCCAATTGATGTACCCTTAGGCCACCTCCACCCATTTCCAATCATGCATACTGTCTCCGTAAACAGCAGTGTGCAAATGTCCATTCATGTCCCTGCTCTCAGATCTTCCAAGTAAATGCCCCTAATGAGGTTGCAGGACATTAAGGCACCCACATACTTAGCTTTGTGTGGAACAACCCCACTGTCCTCCAGAAAGATTATACAATTCTGCCTCCTAACCAACAATAAATACATACATCCCTCTCTCCATGTTTTCTCCAGGACTTTTATCCTGGTTTATATTTTTCCATACAATTTTATAGAGTTATATTCACATACCATATAATTATCCACAGTATACTATCAGTTGTTCATGGTTTCATCATACAGTTGTGCATCTATCACCACAGTTTGCACTTGAACATATTGATTGCTATAAAAAAAGCTTTTTTAAATGGATAATAGAAAATATAAAAATAAAATATCATCCAATACAATATAATAGTAGGGTCAGACAATAACACCACTACCAAGAATCCTGTATCCCTCCCTTATATCCCCCTCTTATGCACATTTAGCTTTGGTATATTGCCTTTGTTACATGTAATGGAAGCTATTACAATGTTACTGTTGACCATAGACTCCAGTTTTCTTTGATTATATTTTTCCCCAATACCATCCCCTTTCCAACACTCTGCATGGTAGACATTCATTTGTTCTCCCAAATGCAAGGACAGTTTTATATTTGTACATTTAGTCTCAACCACTGACCACTCCAATTTTGCTAAGTTAAATAGTCCCAATATTTATCTCCTATCTTTACCTCAAGTGTCATTCATGCCCCTAGCCCACCCCTTTCAGTTTTACTCATGGACATCTTTGTTCAGTGTAGTTACAATATTGTGCCATCATCAAACAGTAGTATGCTATCTATTTCTGGATCTATACAATCAATCCTGCTGAACATTCTGTAGTCCTTCAGCATCAAATGCCCAATCTCTACCCTCTTTCTATCTCCTAGTAGCCTGTGTTATCAGCTTTTAACTCTGAAAGGTTGCTCAATGTTAGTTCATATTAGTGAGACCACACAGTATTTGTCCTTTTGTTTCTGGCTAACTTTGCTCAACATGATATCCTCAAGGTTCATCCATGTTATTATATGTTCTGTGTCTTTGTTCTGTCTTACAGCTGTGTAATATTCCATCATGTGTATGTACCACAGTTTGTTTATCCACTCTTCTGTCGATGGACATTTGGGCTGTTTCCTTCTCTTGGCTATTGTGAATAATGCTGCAATAAATGTCAGTTTACAATCGTCCATTCATATCTTAACTTTCAGTTCCTCTGAGTACATATCTAGTAATGGAATAGCTGAGTCGTATGGCAAATCTCTACTTAGCTTCCTGAGGAACTGCCACACTGTCTTCCAGAGTGGTTGCACCATTCTGCATTCCCACCAACAGTAAATAAGTGTATGTCTTTCTCTACATCCTCTCCAGCACTTTTAATTTTTCATTTTTTTGGTTAATGGCCATTCTGTCGGGTGTGAGATGATATCTCATTGTGGTTTTGATTTGCATTTCCCTAATAGCCAGTGAAGTTGAGCATTTCTTCATATGTTTTTGAGCCATTTGTATTTCCTCTTCAGAAAAGTGTCTGTCCATGTCTTTTGCCCATTTTTAAATTGAGTTTTTTGTCTTTGTGTTGTTGAGTTGTGGGATGGCTTTATATATTCAGGATATTAAACCCTTATCTGATATGTGGTTTCCAAATGTTGTCTCTCGTTGTGTAGGCTGCCTTTTTACCTTTCTGTCAAAGCCCTTTGATGTAGAAAAGTGTTTAATTTTGAGGAGATCCCATTTGTCTATTTGTTCCTTGGTTGCTCACACTTTGAGTGTAAGGTCTAGGAAACCACCTCCTATCACAAGATATTTAAGAAATTGCCCCACATTTTCTTCTAAGAGTCTTATGGTCTTAGTACTAATGTTTAAATAGGTCTTTGATCCATTTTGAGTTAATTTTTGTATAAGGCATGAGATAGGGGTCCTCATTCTTTTGGAAATGGATAACCAGTTCTCCAAACACCATTTAGTGAAGAAGCTGCTCTGTCCCAGTTGCTTTGGCTTGACTGCCTTATCAAAGATCAATTGTTCATAGATGCAAGAGTCTATTTCTGAACACTCAATTTGATTACATTGGTCAGTATATCTATCCTTATGCCAGTAGAACTTCCAGCACAATGTTGAATAATAATTGTGACAGTGGGCATCCTTGTCTTGATCCTGATCTTAGAGGAAAGCTTTCAGTCTCTCCCCAGTGACTACCATGTTAGCAATGGATTTTTCATATATAGCCTTTATCATATTGAGAAAACTCCATTCTATTCCTATCCTTTGAAGTGTTTTCATCAAGAAAGGATATTGAATTTTGTCAAATGCCTTTTATGCATTGATCAAGATGATCATGTGGTTCTTCTGCTTTGATTTAGTGATGTGGTGTATTACATTAATTGATTTTCTTGTGTTGAACCAGCCTTGCATACCTGGAATAAACCCCACCTGCTCACAGTGTATCTTTTAATGTGCTACTGGATTTGATTTGCAAGTATTTTGTTGAGGATTTTTGCATCTATATTCATTAAAGAGATTGGCCTATCATTTTCTTTTTTGTAATATCTTTGTCTGATTTTGGTATTAGGGTGATGTTGGCTTCATAGAATGAATCAGGTAGCTTTCCCTCCTCTTCAACTTTTGAAGAGTTTGAGTAGGATTGGTACTAATTCTTTCTTGAATGCTTGGTAGAATTCACTTGTGAAGTCATCTGGTCCTGCACTATACTTTTTTGGGGAGCTTTTAATGACTGACTCAATCTCTTTACTTGTGCTTGTTTTGTTGAGGTCATCTATTTCTTCTTGAGTCAGTGTTCATTCTTTATGCTTTTCTAAGTTGTCTATTGCATCTAAGTTGTCTAGTTTATTAGCACATAGTCACTCCTAGCATCTTCTCATTATCTCTTTTATTTCTGCAGAGTCAGTAGTTATGTTTCCTTTCCCATTTCTGATTGCATTTATTTGTATCTCATCTATCTATCTATCTATCTCTTTTTTGTTACCTAGCTAGGGGTCCATCAATTTTGTTGATATTCTCAAAGAATCAACTCCTGGTTTTGTTAATTCTCTCTATTGTTTTCCTCTTCTCAATTTCATTTATTTCTGCTCTAATCTTTGTTATTTCTTTCCTTCTGTTTGTTTTGGTTTAGTTTGCTGTTTTTTCTCTAGGTCCTCCATGTAAACATATAATTCCTCAATTTTTGCTCTCCCTGCTCTTTTAATATAGGTGTTTAGGGCAATAAATTTCCCTCTCAGCACCACCTTTGCTGCATCCCATAAGTTTTGATACATTGTGTTTCTTTGTCATTTTCCTCAAGGTATTTACTAATTTCTCTTGTAATTTCTTCCTTTACCCACTGGTTTTCTTACAGTGTGTTGTTTAGCCTCCATATATTTATCAATTTTGCTATCTTCTGCTAGTTATTTATTTCCAACTTCATTCCATTATGATCTGAGAAAGTGTTTCAATAATATCAATATTTTTAAATTTGTTGAGACTTGCTTTATGACTCAACATGTGGTCTATCCTAGAGAATGTTCCATGAGCACTTGAGAAAAATGTATATCCTGCTGTTGTGGAGTGTAGTGTTCTATAAATGTCTGTCAAGTCTAATTCATTTATACAATTCAACATCTCCATTTCCTTATTGATCCTCTGTCTAGATGTTCTATCCATTGATAAGAATGGTGTATTGAAGTCACCAACCATCACTGTAGAGGTATCCACTTCTCCTTTAAGTGTTCTCAGTGTTTGCCTCATGAATTTTGGGGCACTCTGGCTTGGTGCATAAATATTCATGATTGTTATGTTTTTTTGATGAATTGACCCTTTTGTTAATATATACTGTCCTTCTTTATCTCTTTTAATTGTTTTACTTTTGAAGTCTAATTTGTCTGATATTAATATAGCTACCCCCACTTTTTTCTGCTTGCTGTTTGCATGAATTATCTTTTTCCAACCTTTCACTTTCAGCCTATTTTTGTCCTTGTGTCTGAAGTGAGTTTCTTGTAGACAGCATATAGATGGGTCCTGTTTTCTAATCCATTCTGCCAGTCTGTGTCTTTTTATTAGGAGTTTAATCCATTAACATTTAGTGCCATTACTCTAAGGGCATATTTTCTTCTACAATTTTGTCTTTTGGAATTTATATATCATGTCTTTTTCCCCCCTCTCTCCTTTTACCCTTCCTGATAATCTTAATTTCTGCACTCTTCTCCAAACCTCTCTCTCCTGTCTTTTCCTAGCAGCTTGTAGCACTCCCCTTAATATTTCTTGTAGTGCCAGTCTCTTATTCACAAACTCTCTCAGTGTCTGTTTGTCTGAAAATATTTTAGTCTCTCCCTCATTTTTGAAGGACAGTTTTTCCAGTTATAGAATTCTTGGTTGGCATTTCTTCTCTTTCACTATCTTAGATATATCATACAACTCTCTTCTTGCCTCCATGGTTTCTGCTGAGAAATCTGTATGTAGTCTTATTGAGCTTACCTTGTATATGATGGATTGCTTTTCTCTTCCTGCTTTCAGAATTCTCTTGTTGTCTTTGACATTGGACAATCTGATCAGTAAGTGTCTTGGAGTAGGTCTATTGGGATCTATTCTGTTTGGGGTATGCAGTACTTCTTGAATCTCTAATTTTCTGTCTTTCATAAGAGTTGAGAAATTTTCAGTTAATATTTGTTCTATTATTCTTTCTTCCCCTTTCCCCCTCTCTTCTCCCTCTGGGACACCCATAACACATATGTTCAGTGCTTCATATGGTCACTCAGCTCCCTAAGACCCTGCTCTTATTTTTCCATTCTCTTCACCATCATCTGTTCTTTTGTGTGTATGAATTCAGATGTCTGGCCATCCAATTCACTGATCCATTTTTCTGCCTGTTCATATCTACTGTTGTATCCCTTGATTGTCTTTTTCATCTCCTCCATTATGTCCTTCATTCCCATAAGTTCTGCCATTTGTTTTTTCAAGTTTATGTCTTCTTCTTTATGGTCATCCAGTGTCTTCCTTATATCCTTCATCTCTTTTGCTGTATCGTCCCTCAGTTCATTGACTTGATTTTTGAATTGATTTAGGAGATTTGTTTGAAGATCTTTAATTAGTTCTTCCTTCAGTTCATTGAATTGATTTAGCATTAGTTGCCTCAACTCCTGTATCTCAGTTGAACTATTAGTTTGTTCCTTTGGCTTGCCAATATTTTCATGTTTTCCAGTATGGTTCATTATCTTAAGCAGTCTAGGCCTTTGACTTTCTTGATTAGTTTATTCTGGAACTTGTTTTCACTCTTTTACCTAGGGTATTCTTGTTGGTTGGCTTTGTTCTCTAACATTTGGTGTTCAGTTCAGCTTATTCTATGCCTATAACTTAGGTTCTATTTAGCTGATCAGAGTTTTTCACCTCTTCTTTTTCTGTTTCTTGCCCTGCCTCTATGCAAGCTTTTTGTGTGAGGATGTCCTCAGATATGGTCGATCCCAGTCAGGTTTTCTCAGTCCAGAGAAGCCCAGTTCTCAGGAGGAGGGTATGCAGTTTTCTTGAGAAGGAGACCCTCTTGTGAGGCCTTTAGATTCTGTACCTTTCCTGTCCTGTCCAGCAGGTGGTGCTTGCCAGCCCACAGCTCCCCCACCAGTGTAAGGAGATATGGAGACTTTAGTTCTCCCAGTGACCCTGACCCTGTCGGGGATGTGGCTGAGTGAAGTTGGTTTCTGATTTCTAGCCCCTGGGGTCTGAGTTCCCTTAAGGAGGGCTGCCACTAGAGTTGGACCAAATCCCCATTTTCTTTGGGAAGCTATGGTGTTTAGCAAATTGTGACCCCCACTAGACTTATTGCTTTGTCTCTCAGAGCTATCTTAGCTCTGCTCTTACTTGGGCCCAAATTGCAGGTCTTTGAAACTTTCTGTAATGGGTTACTTAGAATAGTTATTTTTTTAAAAAAGACAAAAAGATGAAAAAAAAGAAAAAAGGAAAAGAAAGGCCCAGTATAGACTATTTAAAGAAAAGCACTTGAATGCCATCACTGCAGTTCTGATAGGCTATTGAAATGTAAAAAAACAAGGAGTTGGAGAGCAATTGAGGAGTGAACATAAACCAGAAAAAAATAGCTTTTCAGAGAAGGGCCCTGGCCCCCTGGGTTTGTGTATGTGTCTGATTCTGTTTGAGCCCAGCTCTTCTCCATATTATGTTCACCCCCAACTCCAAAGTCTCTTTTTTTTGGTTTGTTTGTTTTTTGTTTTTTGTTTTTTTTGTTTTTTGTTTTTTTTGCTCTTTTTGGTAGGCCTCTGCCAGGCTGATTGCTCCCAGATTCTCCACTGTCTTGTCTCAGTTTATCTATGGTTGGAGTTTTTGTTCAGCACTTTGAGTTTGTTAATCATTTCTGTTACTGCAGTTCTCCCTCCTGGTTCCCAGCACTGACAGCCCCTCCTCCCTTGGGAAACCAGCTGCAAAACTGTCCATTGTGCCTGGGAGTGGCATGGGCCCCCTGTCCATGAGAACTTACAGATTTCACTGATCTCAGCTGCTCCACATGATGGAGAATGTTGTATGATGTGTGTCCAAACTCAGGTTTCCCTGAGATGTCTGTTCCACACAGTTCCTGGCTATCTACCAGCTGCCCCAGAGGATTAACTAAAACCAACACCTCACCACTCTGCCATGTTGCCCTGCCTTCTGGTTGGTTTTTTTTCTAGCTTTTCTCTTTCTACCTATTTTTTCCTTGAGTCTAAAGTGTATCTCTTGTAGGCAGCCTACAGATGGGTCCTGTTTTTTAATCCATTCTGCCATTCTATGTGTTTTATTTTTTGGAGTTTAATCCATTAACCTTAAATGTTATTACTATAAAGGCTGTACTTTCTTCTACAATTGTGTGTTTTGGATTCTGTATAACATATCTTATTTTTTTCCCTCTTTTACCCTTACTGATAATCTTTATTTGTATACTCTTCTCCAAACTTCTCTTTCTGTCTTTTCCCATTTCCTGTAATGCACCATTTAGAACTTATCCTTATCATAGAGCCAGTCTCTTGTTTTCCAACCCTCTCAGTTTCTGTCTGAAAAATATTTTAAACACTCCCTCTATTTTGAAGGACAATTTTGCTGGATATAGAATTCTTGGTTGGCAGGTTTTCCTCTTTCAGTATTTTAAACATGTCATAACACTGCCTTCTTGGCCCCAGGAATTGTGCTGAGAAATCCCCACATAGTCTTGTCAAGCTTCCCTTCTGTGTGATAGATCACTTGTTTCTTACTGCTTTCAGAATTCTCTTTGTCTTTGACATTTGACAATCTGATTAGTAAGTGTCTTGGCATAGGTACTTTTGGAACAATTCTCTTTGGGGTATGCTGTGCTCTTGGATCTGTAATTTTATGTCTTTCATAAAAGTTGGGAAATTTTCAGTGATTATTTCATCCATTATTCTTTCTGCCACTTTTCCCTTCTCTTCTCCTTCTGTGACACCCATAATATGTATATGTATGTGTGTTCTGTTGTCATTCAATTCCGTGAGACTTTTCTCACATTTTCCCATTCTTTTCTTTATCTGTTCTTTTGTGTGTAGGATTTCAGATGTCCTATCCTCTACTTTACTAATCCTTTCTTCTGCCTCTTCAAATCTGCTGTTGTATGTCTCCATTGTGTTTTCATCCCTTCTATTGTGTCTTTCATTCCTATATGTTCTGCCATTTTGTTTTTCCAAACTTATGAACTCTTCCTTATGGTCTCTCAGTCTCTTCTTTATATCCTTCATCTCTTTTGCCACATTTTCCTTCAACTCATTGATTTGATTTGGAAGATTTGTTTGAACATCTTTAATTAGTTATTTCAACTCCTGTATCTCATTTGGAGTGTTATTTTTTTTCCTTTGACTGGGCCATATCTTCCTGCTTCCTAGTATGTCTCAAGAAGTTTGGCTGATGTCCAGGCATCTGATTTCCTTGATTTATTTATTCTGGAGGTTGTTTTTTCTCTTTTACCTAGGGTTTTCTTGTTGGCTGGCTTTGTTCTCTCTCTGTTTTTGACATTCAGTTGAACTTATTCTAGACCTCTAGCAAAGCTCCTGTTTAATCAGAATTTTTCACCTCTTGTTTTCTGGTTCTTGTCCAGCTTATATGTAAGTTGTTTCTTTTTTCAGGATGGTCTCCCCAGATAGAATCAAACCCAATCAGATTTTCCCAGATAAGACAGTCCCAAGACTCAGGAAGAGGGTGTAATTGGTATCAATGTTCTCTTGATATTAGACCCAGAAAGATATCAGTATTTACTCTGAGGCCTCTTGATTCTGTGCTTCTTATATCCTGCCCAGCAGTTGGTGCTTGTCAGCCTGCAGCTCTCCACTGGCATAAAGTGGTATGGTGCCTGTAATGCTCAGCTGACCCATGGCAGGGGGCATGGTTGAGACAGAGGCTGAGGCAGAGGGTGGGTTAATCTGTTTTAGTTTTCCAGCCCCTGGGGCCTGAGTTCTCTAATGAGAGCCCCACTTGTGTTAGTCCCTGCCTCTCCCTTTCTTGGGGAAGGTATGCCCTTCAGGGAATTATCTACTTCACCTGACTACTTACTTTGTCTCTCCAATATTCCTTAACCCTGCACTTGACTGGGGCAGTGCTGACAACTGAAAAAGTCTGTTGCTTTCTTTATGCTGAAAAGCAAAAAATAAAAATCCTTTTCAGAACTAGTCCCCAGTCCCCCTGTTTGCCAATCAAGGGCCAAAGTTGGTACCCAGCTGTTCCAGTTTCCTAATGCTGCCATTATGCAAAATGTCAGAAATGGATTGGCTTTTATAAAGGAGGTTTATTTGGTTACAAAGTTACAGTCTTAAGGCCATAAAGTGTCCAAGGTAAGAGGGTACCTTCACTGAAGGATGGCCATTGGCATCTGGAAAACCTCTGTTAGCTGGGAAGGCACATGGCTGGTATCTGCTTGCTTCCAGGTTGTGTTTCAAAATGGCATTCTTCAAATGTTGCTCTTGGGGCATTTTGTCCTCTCTTAGCTGCATCTCTTCCAAAATGTCACTCTCAGTTGCTCTCAGCTGTCTGTGCATTCTTCAAAGTGTCCCTCATGGCTGTAGAAAGCTCGCTCCTTCTGTCTGAGCTTATATAGTGCTCTAGTAAACTAATCAAGGCCCATGCTGCATGGGCAGTGCCACCCCTCCATGGAAATTATCTACTCAGAGTTATCACCTACAGTTGGGTGGGTCTCATCTACATGGAAACACTCAAATTACAATCTAATCAACCCTAATCTGTCTGCCCACACAAGATTGCATCAAAGATAATGGCATTTTGGGGGACATAATACATTCAAACTGGCACACCAGCTCTGTGTGCCCCTTTACTGGGGGAGAGCCCTTTTTAGTATTCTGCACTCAGTCAACTCCAAGCACCTCTGTTTCTATTTTCTATCAGCCCCACCATTCTGGTTTGCTAATGCTGCTTTTTTGCAAAACACCAGAAATGGATTGGCTTTTATAAAGGGGGTTTATTTGGTTACAAAGTTACAGTCTTAATGCCATAAAGTGTGCAAGATAAGGCATCAACAATTGGGTACCTTCACTGGAGGATGGCCAATGGCATCTGGAAAACTTCTGTTAGCTGGGAAGGCATGTGGCTAGTGTCTGCTCTGGAGTTCTGGTTTCAAAATGGCTTTCTCCCAGGACATTCCTCTCTAGACTGCTGCTTGCTCCTAGGTTGCATTCTCCTAAATGTCTCTGCAGTTCTCAATGGCCATCTTCAAAAGTCTTTCTAAATTGCAGCTCCTCTCTCAGCTCCTCTGTGTTCTTCAAAAGTGTCCCTCTTGGCTGTAGCAAGCTCGCTCCTTCTGTCTGAGCATTTATAGGGCTCTGGTAACTAATCAAGGCCCACACTGAATGGGTGGACCCATGCCTCCATGGAAATTATCTAATCAGAGTTATCACATACAGTTGGATTGTGTGAGTCACAACTCCATGGAAACACTCAATCAAAGAATTACAATCTAATCAACACTAATATGCCTGCCCACACAAAATTGCATCAAAGATAATGGCATTTTGGGGGACATAATACATTCAAACTGGCACACCCACTTCCTCTCTGCTGGGGAGAGACCTCTGGATTCATTTCATGCTTTTTCTGGGTTTCTCTGCAGTCAGATCTGATAATCAGCAATCCAAATTGGTTGATTAAATCTGCAATAAGAGCTTGGTTGAGCTACCTTCCCTTGCTCCTAGTAGATTCTGTTTCTTTTTCCCACAGGGTAATGACTCCAAACTAGCCTGCTGTGCTAGTGGGGGAAGGGCAGCAGCCTCCACAGATTGGCAGTCTTACTTACAGTTCTGCACTGTCATCTTGGCCCTTCCACCCATTCCTGACTGGTGTATGATGTGTATTTTATCATGGACATCCCCCAGTTCAAGACAATTCCTATTTACTAGCTGCCCTAGAGGAGAAACAAATTTCCACACCTCCCTGTGTCACCATCTTGCCCTGCTTCCCACCAATACTTTTTATTTCTTTGTATGGCTTCAACCTAATGTGTAGACCCTTTCAATTAAGACTTAAGGACTCCCTTTAACATTTCTTTAGGGCAGGTCTACTAGTGATGATTTCACTCAGATTTTATCTCAGAATGTCTTAATTTCTCCTTCAATTTTGAATGATGGTTTACTCAGATATGGAATTCTTGGTTGATTTTTTCTTTCAGCCTTTTAAATATGTCACCCCACTGCTACCTTCTGGCTTCTATATTCACTGGTGAGAAATTTTGGTTAATCTAGTTGAGGATCCCTTTTACATGATTCCACTTCTCTTACTGCTTTCAAGATTCACTCTTTTTCTTTGGCTTTTGACAGTTTGACTATAGGTGTCTCTGTGTGGATCTCTTTGAGTTTATTCTACTTGAAGTTGCGTTTACTTGGTGTGTGTATTCATGTCTTTCATCAGATTTCAGAAGTTATCAGCCATCATTTATTCCAACATTCTTTCTGTCCCTTTCTCTCCTTTCTTTCTGGGACTTTCATAATTATGTGTCAATATGCTTGATGATGTCCCACAGGTCCCTTAGACTTTGTTCATTTCCCTTCATTTTTTTTTCATTTTGCCCCTTAGACTGGATAATTTTAATTAATCTATCTCCAATTTTGTGGATTTTTTCTTCTGCCTGCTCAAATCTAATTTTGAACTCCTCTAGTGAATTTTTCATTCCAGTTCTTGCACTTTTCACCTCCAAAATTTCTTTTTTGTTCATCTTATAACTCCTATGTCTTTCTTGGTATTCTCTATTCGGTGAGACATAATTCTCCTGGTCCTTTAATTCTTTGTCCATGGTTTTCTTTAGCTCTGTGCATTTAAGACCATTGGTTTAAATTCTTTTTCCTAGTAAATCCAATATATGGGCTTCCTCAGGGACTGTTTCTGTTACTTTTCTCCTGTGATTGTGCCATACCATCTTGTTTCTTCATATGCCTAGCAATTTTTTGTTGAAATGTGGACACTTTGATGACTATAATGTGGTTACTCTCTAAATCAGATTATCCCCCATCCCCCAGGATTTGTTTTTGCTACTTGTTGTGGGTTGTACTTATCTGTTTGTTTAGTAACTTTTCTATTTTTTGAAGGGTATGTTATTTGTATGTGTGGTCACTGAAGTCTGTGTTCCGTTAGCCTAGTGGTCAACCAGTGATTTTCTAGAGATTTCCTTAAGTTTCCGGAGTCAAGAAAAGAAAAAAAGGAAAAAAAAGAAAGAAAAGAAACAAAATATTCTTCCAGTCTTTGTGGATTAACTCTGAGTCAGGGTACTCTTTCAGCACTTAGCCAGGCTGTTAAAAACTCAACATCAGCCTTTACTTCCTGCTTACATGTTACCTAAATATCAACCAAAGTGAAAGCTTAGGGTCTTCTCTGGTTTTTATTCTGGCATACATCTAGCCCTGGGCATGTGTGTGCCCTAGACTCTGTGATATAAGAAGGAACATTTGTAAATCATTATTTCTTCATGCATTTCCTTCTGCAGCATCTTCATTCCCAGTTTTATTCAGTCTGTCTGCTGCTTCCTCCAAATGTTTATCCTTCCTCCAGCCAGCAACATATATATGACTTTACTTTCAACAAACACTGTTCTTGCCTTGAGAAATTTCCAAGGGTGACAAAATGAAGGCAACCTCAATTCTTTTTAAACAAGTTCCATATTTCCCTCTCTGGTACTAGGAAGCCACGGCAGCAACATGGGCCACCAGCCCCACTGCTTCTAATGAGCTGCGGAGTGGGGAATGTTGGGTGGGTAAAAAGAAAACCAAAATATTCTCTTACTGTTCCAGTTTGCTAAAGCTGCCAAAATGCAAAATACCAGAAATGGATTGGCTTTTATAAAGGAGGTGTATTAGGATACAAATGTACAGTTCTAAGGCCATAAAAGTGTCCAAACTAAGACATCAACAAGAGGATACCTTCATGAAGAAAGGCTGATGGCATCTGGGGTTCCTCTGTCACATGGCAAGGTACATAGTGACACCTGCCTGTCCTTCTTTCCCAAGCTCCTGTTTCAAAATGACTTTCTCCAAAATGTCTCTGGGCTTCTGTCTAAGCATCTCTGGGCTCTTTTGAAAATGTCTCTGCCTTTTATCCTCTCATAGAGTATGCCAGTAAACTAAGACCCACCTTGAATGTATGGGGTCACGTCTCCATAGAGCAACCTAATCAAAAGACCCCACCCACAATAGGTCTGCCCCCATAAGAGTGGAATGAAAGAACATAGTCTTTTATGGGATACAAAACAAGATTCAAACCAGAACACTTACTAAAATTTTGCAGCTTTCTTCATTAAGAACAACCCTGTTTTGGGGTATTTTGATTAGATTCTAGACTTCTGAAAAGTTGATGCTGGCAGATTTTGCCAACTTATTCTTTGCAGTGAAGGGATGTATCCTTGGGGTTCCCTACTCCACCATTTTTCGTGACATCACTCTGAATTAATATTTTTAACTTGTATATCACATGTTGAAATTGACCTTGAAAATGTATATATCATATTATAATTTTGGCATCTTGGCTAAATGTCTATTTCCCTCCTAAAATGGGTAATTGCCTAATCAATAGGACATGCAATATAAGTTTTTATTAAGGAAGCTGCTTTAAAGTGAGGGGAGAATTAGGAAAGGGACCTCATTCTCCCTATAAATCCAGGAGAATATACCTTCACTATCATAGGTCATTACTGTAAAAAAATACAAGTAAATGTCATTATAAATGAGGTGCACTTGATCTAAGGAGGTAGAAATATAGCCAGGTTCAAGTTAGGCATTTAAAATTTGTTTTTACATCAAAAATTTAAAGGAATATAGCTTTCTGCCATTTATTCTCACAAAAAAGTGCCTAGTTTCAAGTTAGGATAAACAATTTGGCTTCAAATTTTAGTTGTTTATGTTTACCTACATTCAGAGAATGCCATATGACTGAATGGAGGCTTTTTCCATAATACATTCTGAAGTGCACAGATCCTGGTCTATCTATTCCTTGTAACAGCCTAGAAAGACTCACAAGTTGGCATTTATATACTACTGACACAAAATGGAGCTACACTATGAATAAGTTGGAGGATAAAGCTTGCTTAGTTTCAGACAAAATGATACATATTTAGTGATACAAAACTCAGAGCAAAGTGTTTGCTTTTCCAACAATTTATACCAAACTAGATGGGCTTGTAAGCAGTTAGTCTGGACTAATGAGTTTAGAGTAGTCAGAGCATGAATACAATTACTCTAACTACCTTCCTCATGGGGTCATATTAAGAAGATCTACTTATTGTCAGTTATGAAGACAGCCAAATGCCTGTCTATTTTCAGAAAACATTCCACCATTGAAGAATACACATTCTCCTTAATGGAATTTCAGTGAAGTGTAGAGTGAACAATCTTGCTCAAGGCTGCTAAAATGATTTTCTGCATGCTGAGATGTCATCTACAAACATTTGACTGCATGTGCATAATCCATTAACTTTATATTTGAATCTGAGTTTTCTTGCTTGTATATCTTATGTATAAATACATATCTTATATATCACCACTAACCATCCTATGTATCACTAAGTTAGTGGTGATGTATAAGAAAGCATTTCTGTCATTGGTCTGAGGTCTCAAAGCTATTTCCCCAAAAGTAAATAGGCATAGCAGGGAAAACACAGGCATTATCTTAACAAGAAATCCAATAGTTTATATCAATGAAGAAAAAAGAGTAAAAACATCCAATTGGTATTTCTGGAAAAAATATATATTAGATTTTTAAAAATTATTGTTGCTTAATATCTGATAAAAATGAATTTTTGTGTAAAAAAGAATGTGCATCCTATATGAAAACATAAAATACAGCCAAAAGAAATGTTATAAAATGAAATGGTGTTTTCCTTTGAACATATTTGAGGAATTGGTCCATTTTATCTAAGTTATCAAATTTGCATTAACAGTGTTGCTTATAATATTGTTTTATTATCCTTTTAATGTCCATGAGGTCAGCAGGGGTGTCCCCTATTTCATTTCTGATATTGGTAATTTGTGTCTTCTCTTTTATTGATTAGGTTGGCTATAGTTTTATCAAATTTATTGATCTTTTGAAAGAACAGTTTTTGTTGATTCTATCTTTTGTTTTCCTGTTTTTGACTTCATTGATTTCTGCTCTATTTTTTTTGCATTCTTTTTTTCTGTTTGTCTTACATTGCATATGCTCTCCTTTCTCTAGTTTTCTAAGTCGAAAACTTAGGTTATTGATTTTAGCAGGAGGAATATGGAGAAGATTGTGTACTCCATTTTATCCAGAACTGGATGGATTAAATTTTAATAGTTTTTTTTAATGAATAAGTGTAAAATGTTTAATACATTACTAGTACAGTGGTAACTACTTATATTTTATAAAATATGTACATAATTATTTGTGGTTGCCTTAGCCTGAGTGTCCACCCAAGAGAGCCTGGTACAAGGGTATGCATGTGAGTAGTTTCTCTGGAAGTGGTTGTAGTGAGTCAGAGGGAGGGAAATGAGTAGTGAAACAAGGAAGGAGAAAAAGCCAAACAAGGGTGTGTTTTAAATTGGACACTACTACAGGCAAGTGGTGCTCAATCCTATGGGACCAATATTGGTGTCTATTTTTGTTAGGATGAATAACTGCCACTTCCAAGATGGAATGGGTGTAGTGCATTCAACATGGTACCCAGTAGCAGGATGGTGTCCTTGAAACAGGGTGTATAGTTGAGAGCCCAGATTCAGATTTTGTTCTTGGAAAGTAATACATTCAGCAATGGAAGTAGCTTGATCAGCTTTGGTGAGAGAGAATTAGTGATGTTGAGCCCATGCTAAGGATCCATCTCTGCCACCATGAAAACTTACAGATCCACTGTGCTGGAAATAAGGTTATTGAGGAGAGAAGCCATTTGACATCTACAGCATAAGGTATTATATCCAACTGGTCATTGAGTGCCTTTCTGTGGTCGACTCTCTTGGATGGCAATAAATATGAAACTCGGAGATCCATGTGCTTTATTTCCATTCCCATAAGTCCATCCAAATGCCTCTTATCCACACTTTCTTTTATTCAGTTTTCCAATCCTCCTCCTTCCAAGACCCTGGAATACCAGCCAAGTCGTTTTTCACAGTCCTGGAGACTAAGGCTACTACTTTGTCTGTGCTGGTTTGAATCTATTATGTACCCCACAAAAGCCATGTTCTTTTTTTTTTTTTTTTTTTTTTTCTTGGTGATAGTTTTTTTTTTTTAATCATCATTTTATTGAGATATATTCACATACCACGCAGTCATACAAAACAAATTGTACTTTCGATTGTTTACAGTACCATTACATAGTTGTACATTCATAACCTAAATCAATCCCTGACACCTTCATTAGCACACACACAAAAATAACAAGAACAATAATTAGAGTGAAAAAGAGCAATTGAAGTAAAAAAGAACACTGGGTACCTTTGTCTGTTTCCTTCCCCTACTTTTCTACACATCCATCCATAAACTAGACAAAGTGGAGTTTGGTCCTTATGGCTTTCCCAATCCCATTGTCACCCCTCATAAGCTACATTTTTATACAACTGTCTTCGAGATTCATGGGTTCTGGGTTGTAGTTTGATAGTTTCAGGTATCCACCACCAGCTACCCCAATTCTTTAGAACCTAAAAAGGGTTGTCTAAAGTGTGCGTAAGAGTGCCCACCAGAGTGATCTCTCAGCTCGTTTTGGAATCTCTCTGCCACTGAAGCTTATTTCATTTCCTTTCACATCCCCCTTTTGGTCAAGAAGATGTTCTCCGTCCCACGATGCCGGGTCTACATTCCTCCCTGGGAGTCATATTCCACATTGCCAGGGAGATTCACTCCCCTGGGTGTCTGATCCCACGTAGGGGGGAGGGCAGTGATTTCACCTTTCAAGTTGGCTTAGCCAGAGAGAGAGGGCCACATCTGAGCAACAAAGAGGCATTCAGGAGGAGACTCTTAGGCACAAATATAGGGAGGCCTAGCCTCTCCTTTGCAGCAACCGTCTTCCCAAGGGTAAAACTTATGGTAGAGGGCTCAACCCATCAAACCACCAGTCCCCTATGTCTGTGGTCATGTTAGCAACCATGGAGGTGGGGTAGGCGAATACCCTTGCATTCTCCACAGGCTCCTCAAGGGGGCACTACATCTTTTTTTTTTTTCCTTGTTTTTCTTTTTTTTTTTTTTTTAACTTTCCCTTCTTTTTTAAATCAACTGTATGAAAAAAAAGTTAAAAAGAAAACAAACATACAATAAAAGAACATTTCAAAGAGACCATAACAAGGGAGTAAGAAAAAGACAACTAACCTAAGATAACTGCTTAACTTCCAACATGTTCCTACTTTACCCCAAGAAAGTTACATAATATAGCAACATTTCTGTGAACTTGTTCCTACTATATCCATCAGAAATTAACAGACCATAGTCATTTCTGGGCATCCCCAGAACGTTAAATAGCTTATCTGTTCTTCTTGGATTATTGTTCCCCCTTCCTTAATTGCTCTCTACTGCTAGTTCCCCTACATTCTACATTATAAACCATTTGTTTTACATTTTTCAAAGTTCACATTAGTGGTAGCATATAATATTTCTCTTTTTGTGCCTGGCTTATTTCGCTCAGCATTATGTCTTCAAGGTTCATCCATGTTGTCATATGTTTCACCAGATCGTTCCTTCTTACTGCCGCGTAGTATTCCATCGTGTGTATATACCACATTTTATTTATCCACTCATCTGTTGAAGGACATTTGGGTTGTTTCCATCTCTTGGCAATTGTGAATAATGCTGCTATGAACATTGGCGTGCAGATATCTGTTCATGTCACAGCTTTCCGATCTTCCGGGTATATACCGAGAAGTGCAATCGCTGGATCGAATGGTAGCTCTATATCTAGTTTTCTAAGGAACTGCCAGACTGACTTCCAGAGTGGCTGAACCATTATACAGTCCCACCAACAGTGAATAAGAGTTCCAATTTCTCCACATCCCCTCCAGCATTTGTAGTTTCCTGTTTGTTTAATGGCAGCCATTCTAACCGGTGTTAGATGGTATCTCATTGTGGTCTTAATTTGCATCTCTCTAATAGCTAGTGAAGCTGAACATTTCTTCATGTGTTTCTTGGCCATTTGTATTTCCTCTTCAGAGAACTTTCTTTTCATATCTTTTGCCCATTTTATAATTGGGCTGTCTGTACTATTGTCATTGAGTTGTAGGATTTCTTTGTATATGCAAGATATCAGTCTTTTGTCAGATACATGGTTTCCAAAAATTTTTTCCCATTGAGTTGGCTGCCTCTTTACCTTTTTGAGAAATTCCTTTGAGGTGCAGAAACTTCTAAGCTTGAGGAGTTCCCATTTATCTATTTTCTCTTTTGTTGCTTGTGCTTTGCGTGTAAAGTCTAGGAAGTGGCCGCCTAATACAAGGTCTTGAAGATGTTTTCCTACATTATCTTCTAGGAGTTTTATGGTACTTTCTTTTATATTGAGATCTTTGGTCCATTTTGAGTTAATTTTTGTGTAGGGGGTGAGATAGGGGTCTTCTTTCATTCTTTTGGATATGGATATCCAACTCTCCCAGCCCCATTTGTTGAAAAGACCATTATGGCTCAGTTCAGTGACTTTGGGGGCCTTATCAAAGATCAGTCGGCCATAGATCTGAGGGTCTATCTCTGAATTCTCAATTCGATTCCATTGATCTATATGTCTATCTTTGTGCCAGTACCATGCTGTTTTGGCAACTGTGGCTTTATAATAAGCTTCAAAGTCAGGGAGTGTAAGTCCTCCCACTTCGTTTTTCTTTTTTAGAGTGTCTTTAGCAATTCGAGGCATCTTCCCTTTCCAAATAAATTTGATAACTAGCTTTTCCAAGTCTGCAAAGTAGGTTGTTGGAATTTTGATTGGGATTGCATTGAATCTGTAGATGAGTTTGGGTAGAATTGACATCTTAATGACATTTAGCCTTCCTATCCATGAACATGGAATATTTTTCCATTTTTAAGGTCCCCTTCTATTTCTTTTAGTAGAGTTATGTAGTTTTCTTTGTATAGGTCTTTTACATCTTTGGTTAAGTTTATTCCTAGGTACTTGATTTTTTTAGTTGCTATTGAAAATGGTATCTTTTTCTTGAGTGTCTCTTCAGTTTGTTCATTTCTAGCATATAGAAACATTACTGACTTATGTGCATTAATCTTGTATCCCGCTACTTTGCTAAATTTGTTTATTAGCTCTAGTAGGTGTATCGTTGATTTCTCAGGGTTTTCTAGATATAAGATCATATCATCTGCAAACATTGACAGTTTTACTTCTTCTTTTCCAATTTGGATGCCTTTTATTTCTTTGTCTTTCCAGATTGCCCTGGCTAGCACTTCCAGCACAATGTTGAATAACAGTGGTGACAGCGGGCATCCTTGTCTTGTTCCTGATCTTAGAGGGAAGGCTTTCAGTCTCTCACCATTGAGTACTATGCTGGCTGTGGGTTTTTCATATATGCTCTTTATCATGTTGAGGAAGTTTCCTTCAATTCCTACCTTTTGAAGTGTTTTTATCAAAAAGGGATGTTGGATTTTGTCAAATGCTTTTTCAGCATCTATTGAGATGATCAATTGATTTTTCCCTTTCGAGTTTTTAATGTGTTGTAATACATTGATTGTTTTTCTTATGTTGAACCATCCTTGCATGCCTGGAATGAACCCCACTTGGTCATGGTGTATGATTTTTTTAATGTGTCTTTGGATTCGATTTGCAAGTATTTTGTTGAGGATTTTTGCATCTATATTCATTAGGGAGATTGGCCGGTAGTTTTCCTTTTTTGTAGCATCTTTGCCTGGTTTTGGTATTAGATTGATGTTAGCTTCATAAAATGAGTTAGGTAGTGTTCCATTTTCTTCAATGTTTTGAAAGAGTTTGAGTAAGATTGGTGTCAGTTCTTTCTGGAAAGTTTGGTAGAATTCCCCTGTGAAGCCATCTGGCCCTGGGCATTTATTTGTGGGAAGATTTTTGATGACTGATTGGAGCTCTTTGCTTGTGATGGGTTGGTTGAGGTCTTCTATTTCTTCTCTGGTCAGTCTAGGCTGTTCATATGTTTCCAGGAAATTGTCCATTTCTTCTACATTATCCAGTTTGTTGCCATACAGTTGTTCATAATATCTTCTTATAATTTTTTTAATTCCTTCAGGATCTGCAGTTATGTCACCTTTTTCATTCCTTATTTTGTTTATATGGGTCTTCTCTCTTTTTGATTTTGTCAGTCTAGCTAGGGGCTTGTCAATCTTGTTGATCTTCTCAAAGAACCAACTTTTGGTGATATTTATCCTCTCTATTGTTTTTTTGTTCTCTATGTCATTTATTTCTGCTTTAATCCTTGTTATTTCTTTTCTTCTACTTGGTTTAGGATTGGTTTGCTGTTCATTTTCTAGCTTCTTCAGTTGATCCATTAGTTCTTTGATTTTGGCTCTTTCTTCCTTTTTAATATATGCGTTTAGTGCTATAAATTTCCCCCTTAGCACTGCTTTTGCTGCATCCCATAGGTTTTGGTATGTTGTGTTCTCATTTTCATTCGTCTCTATATATTTAGCAATTTCTCTTGCTATTTCTTCTTTAACCCACTGATTGTTTAGGAGTGTGTTGTTTAACCTCCAGGTATTTGTGAATTTTCTAAGTCTCTGATGGTTATTGACTTCTAATTGTATTCCACTGTGGTCAGAAAATGTGCTTTGAATAATTTCAATCTTTTTAAATTTATTGAGGCTTGTTTTATGTCCCAGCATATGATCTATTCTGGAGAAAGTTCCATGAGCACTAGAAAAGTATGTGTATCCTGGTGATTTGGGATGTAATGTCCTGTAGATGTCTGTTAAATCTAATTCATTTATCAGATTGTTTAGGTTTTCAATTTCCTTATTGGTCTTCTGTCTGGTTGATCTATCTATAGGAGAGAGTGATGTGTTGAAGTCTCCCACAATTATTGTGGAAACATCAATTGCTTCCTTTAGTTTTTCCAGTGTTTCTCTCATGTATTTTGTGGCACCTTGATTGGGTGCATAGACATTTACGATTGTTATTTCTTCTTGTTGAATTGCCCCTTTTATTAGTATGTAGTGGCCTTCTTTGTCTCTCAAAACATCCCTGCATTTGAAGTCTATTTTATCTGAGATTAATATTGCTACACCTGCTTTCTTTTGGCTGTAGCTTGCATGAAATATTTTTTTCCATCCTTTCACTTTCAGTTTCTTTGTGTCCCTGTGTCTAAGATGAGTCTCTTGTATGCAACATATTGATGGTTCATTTTTTTTGATCCATTCTGCGAATCTATATCTTTTAATTGTGGAGTTTAATCTATTTACATTCAACGTTAAAACCGTGAAGGCATTACTTGATTCGGCCATCTTATCCTTTGGTTTATGTTTGCCATATTTTTCCCTCTCTCTATTAATATCTTTTATTGTACCCATACCGAATCTCTTTAGTACTGAACCTTTCTCCAAGTCTCTCTGTCCTGTCTTTGTTTCTCTGTCTGTAGGGCTCCCTTGAGTATCTCCAGTAGGGCAGGTCTCTTGTTAGCAAATTGTCTCAGCATTTGTTTGTCTGTGAAAAATTTAAGCTCTCCCTCAAATTTGAAGGAGAGCTTTGCTGGATAAAGTATTCTTGGCTGGAAATTTTTCTCACTCAGAATTTTAAATATATCGTGCCACTGCCTTCTTGCCTCCATGGTGGCTGCTGAGTAGTCACTACTTAGTCTTATGCTGTTTCCTTTGTATGTGGTGAATTGCTTTTCTCTTGCTGCTTTCAGAACTTGCTCCTTCTCTTCTGTGTTTGACAGTGTGATCAGTATATGTCTCGGAGTGGGTTTATTTGGATTTATTCTATTTGGAGTTCGCTGAGCATTTATGATTTGTGTATTTATGTTGTTTTGAAGATTTGGGAAGTTTTCCCCAACAATTTCTTTGAATACTCTTCCTAGACCTTTACCCTTTTCTTCCCCTTCTGGGACACCAATGAGTCTTATATTTGGATGTTTTATATTATCTATCATATCCCTGAGGTCCATTTCGATTTTTTCAATTTTTTTCCCCATTCTTTCTTTTATGCTTTCATTTTCCATTCTGTCATCTTCCAGGTCACTGATTCATTGTTCAACTTCCTCTAGTCTTGTACTATGAGTGTCCAGAATCTTTTTAATTTGGTCAACAGTTTCTTTAATTTCCATAAGATCATCCATTTTTTTATTTAGTCTTGCAATGTCTTCTTTATGCTCTTCTAGAGTCTTCTTGATTTCCTTCATATCCCGTAATATGGTCTCATTGTTCATCTTTAGTTCTTTGAGTAGCTGCTCTAGGTGCTGTGTCTCTTCTGGTCTTTTGATTTGGGTGCTTGGGCTTGGGTTATCCATATCGTCTGGTTTTTTCATATGCTTTATAATTTTCTGTTGTTTTTGGCCTCGTGGCATTTGCTGAACTTGATAGGTTTCTTTTAGGGTTTGTAGACCTATTGAAGTCCTTATCTCTAATTTATCAGATCTATAGCTTCGTGGACTACACTTTCTCTAACTAACCAGCAGGTGGCGTCCACGAGCCACTTGTTCTCCACAAGCCAGTTCTCCCCTGCTTAGCCTTTTTGGTGAGTGGGGGAGTGAGTCTTGTGGGGCCCAATTGGTGTACCAAGCTTGCGTGTGTAGTTGGTGTTGCCTGCCCTGTATGTGGGGCATGTTTCTGGGCAGTCGGGGAGGGGGGGTGGCCCTAAGAATCAAATCTCCCTGATGATCCTAGAGTTTTAAAGCTGCTGCAATAGTCTAATCCTTCAGTTCAGTCCTGCCACAGTTTGTCTCTGCCACTGACCCACAAGTCTTTGGTATTGGCGTATGGCTCCTGAGACTTGCAAGTGGGCCCCTCTTCCAGGCCGTGCACCCCGGATCCTCTGTTGAGGGATGACTGTGCTATGTCACAGGTGAGTGCCGTCCCCCCAGGGCAGTTCTGGGCTGCTGGGCTGTGTAGGGAGGCTCCCAGTCTGCTCAAATGATGGCTGAATGGGGCTTTGTTAATTCACACTGCTCCACCTTCCCAGCTCTGGGACAATCAGCTGAGGTTGCAGGGAAGGCTAATGTCCACGCCCAGTTTTGTGGTGTGTGCCTGTTATTTGAAGCACTTCCGTCACACTGGGTTGTCTGGGGCAGCTCTGGGCTATGGGGCTGGCGATGGGCAGGAGTGTTTCCTGTCCACCAGGATGGTGGCTGTGAGCGGACACCCCCCTTTTCTTGGGAAGTTGTGGTGTTTAGTGAATTTTCTCAGCCACTGGATTATTGCCTTTTGTCTCAGAGCTCTCTTAGTTCTGCTCTTGACTTGACGTGCCCAAATTGCAATTCTTTGAAGCTTTCTGTATTGGGCTTCTTAGAGTAATTGTTTTAGAAAAATAAAAAAGGATTAAAAAAAAAAAAAATGGGCCCTCCTCAGAGATCTAATGGGTTATTGAAATGCTAATAGACAAAGCAACCAGGGCCATTAAGGAAAGGTCCACAGGGCAGAGAGATCAGCTTTTCTTCGGGATTTGCATATGCGCCTCAAGGCCTGAGCTCCGCCCTTCCCCTTTCTGTGTTCACCAGAACTCCAAAAATCCTCTGCTTTTATTTTGGAGTTTTTCGTGTTATTTTTTTTTTTCTATGCCTGTCTCCTCTCTGCTGGGCTGGCAGCTCTCAGATTCTCTGGTGTCTGGTCTCAGTCTATCTATGGTTGGAGTTTGGATCAGTAGAATGAGTTTCCAAGAAGGGCTACCACTGCAGTTCTCCCTTCTCCTTCCCGGAGCTGGCAGCCCCTCCTCCCATGGGACTGAGCCTGGCAGGGAGGGGCGCGGGTCCCCTGGCCACAAAAACTTAAAGATTTCGCTGATCTCAGCAGTTCGACATTTTCATGAGTGTTGTATGAAGTATGCCCAAAGACAGATTGCTCTGTGGTGTCCAGTCCACGCAGTTCCTGGCTTTTTACCTACTTTCCTGGAGGAGTAACTAAAACTTACAGCTCACCAGTCTGCCATCTTGCCCCGCCTCCGCCATGTTCTTTTAATCTAATCTGTGGGTGCAGATTTATTGTGGGTGGGATCTTTTGATTAGGTTGTTTCCATGGAGATGTGTCCCACTGAATTTTGGTTAGAACCTTTTGATTAGATTATTTCCATGGAGAGGTGGCTCCACTCATTCGAGATGGGTTTAGTTAGCTTATTGGAGTCCTCTATGAGAGGATAAAAGGTAAAGATATTTTGAAAAGAGCTCAGAGATGCTTAGAGAGAAAATGCCCAGAGACATTTTGAAGACAGACATTGAAACCAGAACCAGGAGAGAAGCTAGGAGTTGAAGCCCAGAGTTTTCCCCCAGAGAAGCTAAGAGAGGATCCCCAGATGCTTAGCGAGAAACTCCATGGGAGAAACAAGCAAGGACACACAGGAACTGAGAGAGAGAAGCTAAATAGACACTAACCCTGGGAGAGGCCCAGCAGACTCCGGCCATGTGCCTTCCCATGTGATAGAGGAACCCCAGATGCCATCGGCCTTTCTTCAGAGAAGGTGTCATCCTATTGATGCCTTAATTGGGACATTGTCATGGCCTCAGAACTGTAAATCTGTGAAGTAATAAACCCCCATTGTAAAAGCCAATCCATTTCTAGTATGTTGCATTATGGCAGCTTTAGCAAACTGGAACACCCTCCATACAGAGTAAAAGACCATGTGTGCTTCTCATAGCCCTGCTCACTGGGAGTTTTTCCTTTTAGCACTTTTGTTTAGGAGTATTCCAACTGAGGCTGTAGTATGGAAACAATCCATTTACAACCATCATCAACATTTCATGCTGACACATCTGTGTATCAGGCCTGTTATTTTCTTACTCCATTACTTGGTTATAGATCATCCCTTCCCCCATGAGGCCATAAGAATGATTTAAGGGAGAGGCATCATTTTATTGATGCTTGATGTCATGGAAGTTTCTGCCACCTGCTGATTTATTTGTGCTTTCTCAGGCTGGTTGCTGAACACAGCATCTCTATCATAACATGTTATTGCTGATGAGCATGCCAGACCTTTTCACTCTGCGAACCTTCTAATATCCAGCTTATGATGTGCAATTCCTTTCATATTGTCACTTGTTGTCCCATGGTTAGATACTACATATATACTAAAGTTTGATAGCATAGAAGGAGCTGCTTTTTAAATGGAAAGTAGTTTGCTGGCATAGGAGGTATGGCTTTTCTTCAGAACCCCAGAATTCTGTGTTGCCACTCATGTATTATGGTTTAAAAGTGACCAGATACTTCATCCTTATCTACTATAGACACCTTAAGCACTGAATCATATAGCATGAGTAGTAGGGCAAATTGCACTACAGATATGGAAACTTTTGGTGGGGAACCACAATTTACCACGGTACTGCTAACATCAGACTTTGGCTTGCCAGATCTCATTCTTTTCTTTTTATGCAAAAGAAGTAACAACCCAGTAAGCTACCCATATATCTAGCCATGGAATACTATTATCTATAAGGCATTGCCACAGATCCCTGTTGGTCAAATTAGCATGACTCCACTCTGAACTTGCTTCCAATTATGGCCCACCTTGCCTCTTAAATTTTTTGCCACCACCTGCATCCTGCTATTCTAGAATCCTATCATCCCCATTGATTGCCAGTTCCTTGGTAGTGTTGCTTGCTTTCAACCATGGCTTACAGTGGAGAGCTACAATGACCTCAAAATTGCCAGTGTTCCAGCACCTCCAGAAAAAAAAGTGTTCAGATATAGGCCCTCTGGTCTCACACAAAAATCATTTCTAATACCCCACTCCCTTTGACCTTCTCATCAATTCCTCAGAATCCTAGCAAAGCAGTTCCAGTATCTCCATCTCATTTACAGAGGCTGTTGTCTAAGCTTAAAGATGCCACCCCAGCAGCATATTAGGCCAGCTCCATGACACTGAATCCCATCATAGATGTGTGCTCTCATGTCAATAAGTTCTTCCCTATCTTGACTTATATTCTAACCCCCTCCCTTACCAATTTGACATCAAAATCCATTCCAACATGTATTATCCCAGTTCATGCTAGTACATATTAGCCAAGTCCTGTAGTTCTTTCTAAATATAAGGTATTTCCAGCTAAACAGAGACCACATTTTGCTCCTTGCACTGTGATACCTTACACTTGTCATGAGTTGGAAGCAATGAAAAACATCTGTGGTGGATGTTGAGTAAGACAGGCAACATCTTTTGAGGTAGCTGCCTTATATAAGGTAATTGCCTTGTTACAGGAGCAGGGAGGCTCCTCTCCAATATCAAGGGTTGGAGGACTGCTTATACCAGGCTGACAGTTCAGGGATTCTAGGTATTCAAGTTCCTCAGGCTTGTCATTATTCCAGGTCTCAAGGTTCTACCCTTTCCATATCATGATCCATATTGATGTAGATACCTATAAATGCTGTGCATGCTGTCTACTTCAGTCCTGCCAACATTATAATTGGTTTTCAAATACAGGCAGTCACTCCATGATGCTGATAAGTATTTCTCACTATGAAGGTGAAGTAATGTATCCATTATCTTAGATATTAGATAGTCACCTGAGTCACAAGATTACATCTCCTTTCTAAGGCAATTGAAATTTATCCATACCTCATTTTCTCTCCTGGATCACAATGCTATGAATAAATGAACAAATGAATGAATGAATGGAGTAGAGAAAATATTAGAACCAAAAGATAGAGCTGAGTCCACTGAGAAAGCCAAAGCTGGGTTCATATACTGGAGTCAGAGGAACATGGTATTATAGATGAACTACAGTGTATTTCCCAGAATATAAGGGCCACACATAGCACGGTGATCGTCTACTGTCAAATATTTCTCAGGGCCATGAGGAAGCAATATGGATTGGTACAGGCAGTATGCCTGAGGATTCTTGGTTTCTTTCAGGCAGTATCCAAAGCAGGTTCTGTGGGACCTGAAGATTATACAATTTGGAAGACCCTCTTCTAAAATAATAGAAAATCAAGCATGAAAATGAGTATTTATTTAGAATGAGAAGATAATTTATAATGAGTTTTAAAAGATGACAACTACAACAAGCAAAAATTCCAAACATGCCACTTATGTAGCTATGCAATCTAATATATAATGGAGTGCAAGTCCAAGGTGAAAGATACAATGGTTTTATTGCAAATTACAACACCTAATTTTTGCAAAGTTTACAAAAACGTATGGCCATGTGAACACATTACAATAGCCCATGAGTGACAGTTGACTAACTCTAAGTGGTAAAAAGCAGCCAGGTTTAGTCAAGCCTTTAGCATTTATGTTTCACATCAAGTTTTTAAAATAAAATAGCTTTTCTCACATTTGTTCTCACAAAAGTTCTTATTTCAAATTAGGATAAACAATTCATTGGCTTCAGATTTTAACTTTTAATTGTATATGTTCAACCATATTCAGAGATTGCCGTACTTAGCTAAATGGAGGCTTTTCCATAACACATTTCCAATGCACAGATCCTGGTCTATGTACTCCTTCTAACAGCCTGGAATGACTTATGAGTTAGCATTTACACTTCTGGAATTAATTGGAGCTACACTATGAATAAGCTGGAGGATAGAGTTTACTTGGTTTGAGACAAAATGACTACATCTTTAGTGATACAAGACTCAGAACAAAGCACTTGCTTTTTCTACAGCTTGTAACAAACTAGATGGGCTCCTAAGCAGTCAGCTGGGACTCATAGGTCTAGAGAGTGGCCAAACCGTGAATACAATGACTCTAACTGTCTTCCACCTGGGGATAGACAGCTATATTAAGAAGATTCAGTCATTGTCAGTTATGAAGATAACCAAAAGCCTGTCTATTTTCAGAAATCATTCTACCATTGAAGAACAGACACTCCCATAAATGGAATTCCAGGGGACTGAAGAGTGAACAATCTTCTCAAGGTTGCTAAAATGATTTTCTGCATGCTGAGCTGTCATTAACACACATATCAACTACATGCAGACAATCCATTAATTTACATTTAATTTTCAGATTGTTTTCTTGCAAAAGTGACTGCAGTTAGTTATAATACATAGCAAAGCATCTCTATCCTTGGTTTTATGTTCAGAGATTTTTTTTTCCAAAAATAAATAGGCATAGCAGGAAAAATAATTCAACTATCTTAAGAGAAAACCCAAAATTTCATAAAAATTAAGCAAAAATATATACATATAAAATTGATGTTTCTTTTAAACTTTTTTCTAATTACCTTGCTTAATATCTGATACCGGTGCAATTTTAATATGAAAATGGTCATTCATTCTGTATTTAACTATGCGGTATAGACACAAAAATGTCATAAAAGAAAATAGTACTTTTCCCTTAAAAATCATTTTGGAATTATGCTGAAATGTTAATAAAATTGACTTTGAAGAAGCAGGAAAAAGGAAATGAAGATGTAGTGATAACCACAGATCCTAAAGTTCTGAAAAAAAAAAAACTGAACACATTCTCCAAAGTCTCCCATTTCCACAAATATTTACATGTTAGAGTGAACTGTTTGGAGATTTTTTTAAATTCAGATTTATGAAAGCTCCCTGTCATGGTTTGGATTCTCTGGAGATTTAATGAGTTTCATTTGTTGATGGTTTCCGTCTCTTTTCAAATATGATTTTTGCATCAAATAATTCTCTTTCCCTGTAGCCTAGAGATGGTCCTTTTAGATACTTTGCTTCAGCTGCCTTGTAATCTAATCCATCCACAGCAGAAATTGAACAAATGATTGCTTCTGGCAGAAGAACTTCCAGGATAAATTTAATTTTATCATCTTTTATCAGTGTCAGCATTCCTTCATCTATTTGTGTATAGATTTCTTGTAAATATTTTACGACCTTATCCAACTGATCTTCATCTTCAAAGTATGTTTCAATACAGGGCATGAACCTATTTGCATTCAAAAATGATTTCAGCCACCTGGAAGCTTTCCTGCCTTTTAAAATGTCCAGAAGATGGTTCTCTGTTCCTTTTGCATTCACAATGAAGTCCACTAGGTTCTTGTTGGCTCGATCCCGAGCAGCCTTCATCCGGTCAGGGAGAATTTTCTGGAAGGACATTTTCTTGGTCTGGGAAGTCATGACCATTGGTTCCACAGTATCTTCATTACGCACCTTTGGAAAAATGTCCCTCAAGGTATCCTGTTTCATTGCTTTCCTAATTGGATAACTAATGTCAGCAGCATAATACTCAAGGAAAGAGCCTGCAAAAGAACCACAACCTATTCTAACTCTGTAGTCACAAATCAGTGAAATGCACCAGTCGATACTTTCACTGTAATCCTCCCTGGCTTTATCCACTAGTGCTTGTTTCTCTTTACAATCAAATTTCTTTAATCTTCTAAAAGGCACTCTAATGCCTTTCTTTTCAGGATTCATGTTTACCTCAACAAAAAGCACACTTGCTTTCTTCTCTTTTCGCCTGATGCTTTTTACCACTGATGGCCAAAACGGGTATTTTTTATATTTAAACCAGACTATCATTCCTGTTTCAAATGAACGTGGCTCATAATGAAAAACAATGCGTGGAAGTTCTTCATCTTCCTCATTTTCATCAAATATAGAAGCACCAATGGAATTTAAATGCACTGTCTTGGCAGAAGTTTGAAGTTCTTCCTCAAACTCTTCAAAATCCAGTCTCTGAAGATTTCTTTCATTATTCAAAAGAAGGAGTGAATAATCCAGGACACGGTTAGAGGCACTAAGTGAAAACTGGCATTCCAGTGAACATTGACCAGAGGATGTTGCAGCATCCATCTCTGATTCCACAGAAGATTCATTCTGGCTGGCTTCTAAGCATGGATTTGAAGGACCTTCTCCAGGATCCTCAATATTCTCTGAAAAGGAAGAGCATTCAGAGGAAATAACCAGAGTCTTTGGGCAGGTGTCCTGTGTCTCCTCTTTCAAAGATTTCGGTGCAGTGAGCATATCTGATGGCATAATTGGAATGAATTTTTCATCTTTAACACATGCACCTTCCTCCTTGACTGTGGAATTTAAGGACATAATTGAGATGTCAACCTTTTTCTTGCTCTCTTTTTCATCATCTTCTGAAAGTGAAGGGAAACTTGGGCACCAGCTTGAGTTTTCTGATGACATTGTTTCCATTTCACTTGGAGTAATATTACTGATGGTTGTGTGCACCTGTGATTTATCATCATGTATAGAATCATCACTCTCTAAAGAGACCAACAGGGATGCTGGGTTTTCACGTTCCTCAAGATTCTTTCGTAAGTCTCCTTTGTGAGTCCGATACTTTTTATGGGGGGGTGAATCAGATTGCTTTTGTGATATATCTTGAGACAGTGTAGTGGTCTCTTCTTCCTCTGAAGTGTTTTCTTGACTCAAATTTGTTCTCTCATTCAGAATATCCAGTGCCACTTTAAGTGATCTTTCATAGGCTGCTAACTCTCTAGGTGTAGCACTGTCCTCTGACTGTGTCTCCAGTGAGGAAGCAATGTCTTCAATTTGAGACTTATTTAGAATCTTTATTTCTGTGCTTTCCACTTGAATTCTTTCATCTAGTGAGAGTATTTGAACTTCTATGGAAAATGCCTTTTTTCTCTTATTGTTTATTGAAGTCTCAGATCTGGACAAAACTTTTGCTGGCCATAGCTGGTCTTTCCAATTGCATAGGACATACTTGGCATCCATTCTGATTTAGATTTGTGTCCCAAGAGGTTATTATCAGGGGTCAAGGTGGTTGGCTTTTGTTACCACTGCAAAGGCAGGTCCTACCAAAAGCAATATTCTTAATGAAGCTGCTTTTCTCTTAGGACTACAAAGGATTTACTGTTGCTGTGGTTTGTTCTCCTCCACCCAATCTCCCAAGGATGCTTGAAGATGTGGTTTGAATGGGACAATTCTGGAAGACACTGGAATGGGGAAAAGTAAAAGAAGAAAAGTATCAGAATAAAATTATTTTGCCAAAATATAATGTAAGCAATTGTGAACAGAGAAGAAATGAAAGAACAATGTTCAGTGGCACATCAGAGTTAAAAAATGAAGCATAATGTAGGGTAGGGGATAAGAACCTGAGAAGTGGTTTATAATACCTCAGATCCAAGAAGTTGCCCTTATTATTGACCATGCTTTGCAGGACAGTGAATGTGTACATGGCAAGGGAGGTGGGGGCAGGAGGTGGTGATGTGTCAGGGACTCTATGTTATTGGATGTGTTGGTACTTTTGTGCCCCTAATGTTCTACCTTAGGGCAATTGGTCTTCAAACTCAGCATGTATCAAAATCATCTGGAGGACTTGTTAAAATTAGTTTTCTGGGTCTCATCCTGACAGTTTTATTCAGGTTAGATTAGGCCCCAAATTTTGTATTTCTAATAAGTTCTCAAATGATTCTAATGCTACTTGTCCATGGGGAACTCTTTGAAAATACTGTTGTAGCTGAATCACAGTTTTATAATTTTAAACTCCAAGTGCTTCCCTGTCCACACAAAGCATTTAGACACAGATAACAGGGTGTGAATCTCCTGGACCCAGACAACAGCACATGACCTCCTTAAAAGCATGAGTTTAGGTGTCAGAGATTTGGAATAGCTGTTACAGTCACTTACTGGATAGGGTAGTTATAAAGGAGCTCTTGACAGTCAGGTGGTTGGTGGAACTCAGGGAGACACCTGGATACCCTCTTGCATGATTTCTTCATAGTGGTTTGATATATCAGATTATTTCCCCAAACTAGAAACTATGAATTTAAATTATCAAATTTTATAGCTGCAGAACAGGGAGCAAAATGATTCTACTTCAAATTATCAACCTAACATGATTTTAATATGAAATGTGGCTTTTAGTTTAAAATGCTATTGCCACACTATATTAGGTTACTTTCTTGGGGTAGAGTAGGAACATGTTGGAAGTGAAGTAGTTATCTTAGGTTAGTTATCTTTTTCTTACTCCCTTGTTGTGTCTGTTTGAAATGTTCTTTTATTGTATGTTTTTTTAAATATTTTTAATTTTTTTATTTTTTATAGAGTTGATTTAAAAAAAAAAGTTAATAAAAAAAAAAAGGAAAAAAATATGCAGAGCCCCCTTGAGGAGCTGGTGGAGAATGCAGGGGTGTTGGGCTTCCCCACCTGGATGGTTGCTGATGTGCTCACAGACATAGGGGACTGGGAGTTTGATGGGCTGAGCCCTCTACCACAGGACTTGCCCTTGGGAAGACTGTTGCTGCAAAGGAGAGGCTAGGCCTCCCTATAATTGTGCCTAAGAGCCTCCTCCCGAATACCTCTTTGTTGCTCAGATGTGGCCCTCTCTCTCTAGCTAAGCCAACTTGAAAGGTGAAATCACTGCCCTCCCCCCTACATGGGATCTGACACCCAGGGAAGTAAATCTTCCTGGCAACGTGGAATATGACTCCTGGGGAGGAATCTAGACCTGGCATTGTGGGATGGAGAACATCTTCTTGACCAAAAGGAGGATGTGAAAGGAAATGAAATAAGCTTCAGTGGCAGAGAGATCCCAAAAGAGCCAAGAGGTCACTCTGGTGGGCACTCTTAGGCACAATATAGACAGCCCTTTTTAGGGTCTAATGAATTGGAATAGCTAGCAGTAAATACCTTAAGCTATCAAACCACAACCCAGAACCCATGAATCTTGAAGACAATTGTATAAAAATGTAGCTTATGAGGGGTGACAATGGGATTGGGAAAGCCATATGGACCACATTCCCCTTTGTCCAGTGTATTGATGGATGAGTAGAAAAATAGGGGAAGGAAACAAACAAACAAAGGCACCCAGTGTTCTTTTTTACTTTAATTGCTCTTTTTCACTTTAATTATTATTCTTGTTATTTTTGTGTGTATGGTAATGAAGGTGTCAGGGATTGATTTTGGTGATGAATGCAAAACTATGTAATGGTACTGTGGAAAGGGGAAGTTTAGAGTCACGTATGTCACCAGAAGGAAAGTTGGAGGTTAAAATATGGGAATGTATAAAACAGTGAATCTTGTGGTGGACAATGTCTGTGATTAACTATACAAATATTAGAAATGTCTCTCACAAACTAGAACAAATGTATGTCACTATAACTAGAGGTTAATAATAGAGAAGCATATAGGAAAAAATATACCTATTGCAAGAGATGTACTACAGTTGGTAGTATTTTAACATTCTATCATCAACAGTAATAAATGTACTATACCAATACTATGAGTCAGTAATGGCGAGGGGGTGGTTAGGGATATGGGAGGATTCGAGTTTCCTTTTCTTTTCCTTTTTTTTTTTTCCCCATCTTTCACTTTATTTCTTGCCTGGAGTAATGAAAAGGTTCTAAAAATTGAACAAAAATTAAGTGTGGTGATGGATGCACAGCTGTATGATGGTACCAGGGGCAAATGATTGTACACTTCAGATCTTTGGATGATTGTATGGTATGTGAACAATCTCAACAAAATTGAATTAAAAAAATGCTATTGCCACAGAGAAAGGAGCTTTCAAAATGTTTTTAATATGCAATGTTTTGTAAAATGGGAATAGTCTTACCCAATGTCACGTGAATTGTGGTGGGTCTGGTCCTGTAAGCTGGTTGTCTTGGTTACCACTTTAACTGCTTATTTAGCAGAGACTTTACCTGGCTCTGTGCTTCTGTATTCGCACTGCCTTTCCGGGCTCAACTGACATCTCATGAAGATTACCCAGGTCACATGAGTCTGATATTAACCTAGGCTGTACAAGAAAGAAGAGAGGAAATAAAACCAACTGAATGGAAAAGGCTTAAAGAAATTTCCCTATCAAAACTCTAGCAAGCATGTCATTCTTAAACAAAGGAGTAAGATGAAATCTCATTCACGATGTGGCTGACATATTTTCCTTCTTATAATTTGAAATGCCCTCTGGGACAAAGTATGATATTTGGTTCATATTGAAATCATCTCTCTCACGAAAAGTATGAGGTGGGGACAGGAGAGAAGAGAAATAACAATTGCTGTTGTCTTCTCGGGGCCAGACTGTGTAGTAGCAGTTTTTGTTTTGTTTTCTATTTGAATTCTCACATCAGTCCTTATGTGGGGTTTTCTCCTCTACATAAGTACAAGTTTTTCAACAGAGTTTCAGTCACACTCTACATGCTGTCTCATAGTATGCTGATACAAAACACGTTTCATTGCTTTGTTTGCCCACTTCATAAAAATGGCTGCCTGGAGAAAATTTAGGAAACTTAGCAATCGCCATCTTGTGACCAGAACCAGAACTGCAGACACTGAGGTCCTTAGTGAAGAAGGGTGGGAACTACAGCCATCCAGCCAGCAGACTTCTTAGGTTTGTATAATTTTCTACAGTTATGTGGAATCATAACTGTATCATAATATCTTCACACACAATGTTTCCGTTTTAAAACATCCAGAATCTTATTGAAAATTAAAAAGATACAGATAGATATACACAAAGAAGTATAACTCTGTACATATAGGCATTATCAATATTATCAATATTTTCTCTATATCTTCCCAGATTTTTTTTACATATATAGATGAATGCATACCATTTCAAACCAGCTTCTGGCCCCACTCAGGAGCATGTTTAGAACATTATTATATATCTATAAGAATTGTCCACAGGCTTTTTCATGAATTGCTTTAAATGACATTTCCCCCAAGTTTGTAACATTTTATCTCAATATTTTCCCTGATTAAGCAAAAAATAAACAATTTTTAAGTACATATTAATAATATTTTTAATATAGAATGGTAAAGCCTGCCCTTATCTGTCCAACTATATAAATAATCTCATTAAATTTTGGCAGGTATTTTTTTTCCATATTTGGCTCCATCTATTGTACTAACATATATATGTTGTAGTGACACACATAGTCCTTTATCTTTAAGAGACATAATATGGTACTTGCCATTCTGCAAATTGCTTTTTTACATCCAATACAACTTCTCAGACATCTTTTCATATCACTACAGGTTCCTATTTCTATTTGCCAAGCTATATAACATTCCATTGTATGGATGTTACCTTGCCATACAATATTTTTTAAACTGCTTTTAAAAATAAACCAAACCCTCTTTCTGTCTCACTCTCAAACTTAGAAGATATAGAAAAATGTTTCTTGCTGACCACAGCCATACCTGTGGTCTGGAAGGATGAGGTGAAAGGAAGACATCTGTAGGGCTGTTGTCAACACAGCAACCAGGCTACTGGCTTGATCAGGGAGGTGAAAAATTCCAACATCGGCAAAAGACAGGGTGGGTATGCCTGTGTGTCTGTGTGTGTCTATGTGTGTGAAACAAAATTGTTAAGCAATTTTCAATTTCATTTTTCTTTTATGAATATAAAAATAATGATGGGAAAACAATTCTGAATGTACTGAAATAGGTCTAAAATAATATTAAAATAGTAACCTGACCCACACAGAAATGTTGACTGTTATCAAGGGAGTTTATTTTCCTCCAGATTTTTTCTAATCACACACAACATGCACACATCATATGAAAGCATTTTCACTCAACCTGTTATTTGATCCCCTTTCCATGCTCATGTACATTTACATGTGACACATGCATATTGTTTCAATCAATTTTTAGGAGTATTTTCCCCTATGCTGTCAAATATTTCTATCCGTTATTTTTCTGCATAAATTAATAAATGTTTAAAAATGCAAACAATAACAGAATGTCTAGCAAAGATAGAAACACGGAATGCCAACTCGTGAATTAGAATGAACAGCCATGCTATACTGAAATCTTAATTTAGACACTGTAATCTGATCACCTCTTCTCCCACTGTGGACTTTTAAAGCTTTGGGAGATACAAAAATTCCAGAGGATGAATACCTTCAAAATGCCAGCAATTCTCTCAGAACTGCACACCCTTCCCACCACTCCAAGACGCAGCCCTATTTTTCTCTTATTTACTCTAGGGCCCTGAGAACTCCCTGGAAAATAACTAGCTTTAAGACAGCCATTACCTTGAAGCTTCTTGTCAGCTGCAGCCTCGTGAAATGCAGCCCCTCCCCCAAGACTGGCCAGGCACAGCTCACTGCCAACCTTCTCAGAGGATGCTCCACCCCCTCCCTGTGAAGGAGGCAGAAGGCCCTTCCCTGAATTAGAGGAGGGAGAATTGGCAGCTTATACACTGTTGAAGTGTTAAAGGATAGACGTTCCTTTTTTAAAACCCATAAAGTGAAATGGCAACAAGTGTCAGTTTGATTTCAGCTCAAACCCTTCAGGTGGTTGATTTCTTGAAAAAAAAAAAGAGGTAGAAATTCACTTTATCATTTAATAAAGACCAAATTAAAAATATTTCTTACATGCTTTTTCTTGCTTTTTCTGGTACAGGTGAATTTGAGACACAGCTAGTCAATTTGAGGTGAATTTGAGACACAGCTAGTCAATCTCCACTAAAAAAGCTCGCTATGGATCTAGATTGGGATTGTACTGAGTTGTATATATTTTAGGGAGAATGACTTCCTTATAATGTTAATTTTTCTGTTTCCAGAATATGTTATGTCTCTCCTTTTATTCAGTTCTTCTCTTAAACAATTCAGGAAAATTTCAGAGATTTCTTCACGAACTTGGATATTTCTAACCGGAAGCTGCAAATCATTGGTTTGGCAGGAAAGTACCTATTTCACATACCTTTGTCAATAATTGGCAATTCCTTCTCCTTATATTTTGTTGCTTTTCTTTAACTTAGCAATTGAATTTTGAAAGGAAATTTTATTTTTTATTTACATTTCTTTATTTGTGTGTCTGAAATATATTTTGAACATTTTGTTCATCAAAATTCTGTGTTCAACTTAAATTTAGAATTCAGATTTAACTTCAAAAGCTAATTTTTAGTAACTTTAGTGATAATTTTGGAAATGAAAGTGTTTGGGAGTGAAGTGTTTTGTTTGACCTTTGTATCGTACAATATGTAATATTACCCAATATTATGTATGCATATGTATAAAAATTAAAATTTGAAATCTACCTTTATATAATCATTAATAGTGGAACAATAAATACCAATACATTCATGAATTAATGAAGGACATTTCTAGGCTGGTATATTATTTGGGGCTCTAATAATTAGAGTATGTAATTCTTCGTGTTATAAACAATCCCTAAATTTCAGAGGCTCAGTCCAATGAAAGTTTGTTTTATTGATGTCCAAGTTCTATGTTAAGTAATCAAGTGGCCAGAATGGAGAAGGTGCTCTGCTCCATGTAGACATTAAAGGACCCAGCCTTCTTCCTTCTTATGGCTCTACTATCTTCCTGAGCCTTGGAGTCTTCACCTGTATTCATTGCATCTGGCTGGCAGTCTAAAGAAGAGGAAGCATGAAGAATCCTGTGGAAGATTTTAGGGGTCCAGTCTAGTGAATATCACTTCTGGTCACAGTCACTAGTCAGAAGTCAGGCATGGAGCCCCAATTATCACAAAGTCTGGGACAAGTAGCCTTCCTATGACCCCAGGAAGAAAATGAAACAGAGTTTGGTGAACATTCAGCATTCTCTCTGCCATTGGAAATTTCCCATTTCAATCTTTTATGAACTTCTATTATTAGTTGAATGATATTTTATAACCATAAACCAGATTTATAATAACTGGAACAGAAACTTTTAATCATCTACCCTTAATCCACTCTTTGCATTCTTCCTCATTAGCAGAAACACAGTTGTGTTGTGGCAATGTGAACACCAAATTATTATGTTTCCCACACCCCCTTGTTGCAAGCCATGACCATGTGAAGGAATTTCTTGCCAAAGAATGTGACGGGAAATTGTTGTGAAGACTCTAGGAAAGAAACCTCAAAGGGGGATAAATAACCATCTTGGGCTCTTTCTCACTTTGCCCCTTCTTCTTGCTTTTCCCTCTAGAATCTTACTGTGACAGATAGGGTTTAGACAGTCATTCTGAACCAAGAAGTGATGTAGAAAAAGGATGCAACACATTAGGGATGGAAGATCCTGGGCCCCTGAATAATGGGACTACCTCATTCCAATCTCTTTAACTTAGAAGATAAATGAACTTCTGTTTTATCTAAGTCACCCTGTTTTCCAATCTTTCTATCAGTAAAACGAAAGAACTGATCTTACAGTCACCAACAAAGATAACACCATTCTTATTAAGCAGTCCTTTCAAAGCTTCCAAAGTATTACTATATAATCTATAGAGAATTATCAGGCCAATGCACCTATGGTTTTATTTAAACTAAGGGAACTATTTAATTATATATTTTATAATGTAAATTCTGTCTTCTATTTCACGTTTGAAAACAGTGCACATAAAGTAGAGTCATTACATTAATAATTATACTTTCTTGTATTTATGTATGTAAATCAGGAAACACTACACCACCTCACCATCTGGTGAGCAAATCACTTTATCATATAATAAAGAAAAGATTAATTCCACAGATAATGTTTCAATCAATAGTTGGAACAAGTAGATATGCTTATGAAAAGAAACAGAACCATGATCCCTTCGTAAATCCATATTAAAATTAATTGAAGATGGATCACAGACATAAATATGAGGGCTAATACTTCTAAGTATGTACCCTACAGAAATGAAGACACGTTCATGCAAAAATTTAGATACAAATATTTATAGAAACTTCATTCATAACCACCAAAAAACTGGAAATAACCCAAATGTCACTCATTGGGTGAATGGGTAAATTGTGGTTCACCTTACAATGGAATACTATTCAGGAATAAGTAGGAACAAACTATTTTTATATGCAATAACTTGAATGAACCTCAAACTATGCTGAGTGAAAGAAGCAATCTCAATAGGTTACATACTTATATTAGTTTTCTATTGCTACAACAAATTACAGACCAAGCAGCTCAAAATGGCAAACATTTATCTCACAGTTTCTCTGGCCAGACATGGTTAGAGCTTCTGCTCTGGGTCTCGAAAGGCTGCAATCTGGATTTATCTAGAGAAGAGTCTGTAACCAAGTTCATTCAGGTTGTTGAAAGAATTTATTTCCTGCAGATACATGACTGAAGGCCACCATTTCTTACTGGCCATTGATTGCATGCCACCCTTAGGTCTTAGAGGCCACCCACAAATCCCTACCATGTCACCCTCTCCCAAAGGCAGCTAACAACATAGCTGCTTGCTTCTTCAAGGCCAACAGGAGAATTTCTCTCTCTCTCTCTCTGTCTCTCTCTTTCTTCCTCTCTCCTTCCCTCTTTTTCTGTCTCTCCAGTCTACTAAGATGAAGACTTATATAATGTAACAATCACGGGAGTGATGTTCAATCACCTTTGCCATATTCTATTGGTTAGAAACAAGTCACAGGTGCTGCACATGATTAAGGAGAGAGGATCATACAAGGGCAGGATGCACTGGGAAGGGGTCATCTTAGAGTGTGTCTGTCACAGTACTGTATGAGTTCATTTATATGATATTTTCAAAAAAACAAAATATAGTGATGGTGAACAGAATAGTGATTGGTGGGAGTTAGAGGTGGGGGAAACATTATAAAAGGATAGCACAAGAAGTTTTAGGGGTAATGAGACTTTTCTGTATTCTGACTGTGGTGGTATTTATATGAATTTATCCATGTGTTAAAATCCATAGAACTGCACTCCAAGAAAATCAAGAATAGTTTATGATACTTTGAAGTATAATTTTAATGTATAATAATTTTTTAAAAATAGAAACTTAAATAATAAATGTATAACATATAAAAAGCAACTTTTTATGAGTATGCTTTAGAAATATGCTTCTTCCTAAAGCATATTTAATAACAAGGAAAACAAAAATAACAACCATAACACACATAATTAAAAAGCCCCAGTTCTGCTTCCACTTAGGGTGTAAAAAGCCATACGAGAAGGACACTCACCGTTTAACAAAGAGAAAAATCAAGACAATCTACAAAATCATAACTTTCCTTGAGCCCAAAAGAGAAATGAGGTAAGTTGAATTCCAAAGGGTGAAGAACCTCTTCCCTTAAGGAGAAATAGGGCATATGCACCGTTTTACCTTTAGCAGAGAACGGAGACAGAAGTAGCTGTCATAAAAGTAAGTAAAAAGAAATCAGCTAAAATTTTAATGAATTCTTAAAGGGAAATCATGGGCTAGTATAGCATTTTGGAAAATCTGGGAGCCTCAGACGCTTATACACTCATTGCCAAGTTCTTTTCCAGGGTTCTTATCCAGTAGCTCACAAAAAATGACTGGAGACAAAGCAAGGTAGTTCAGGCAGGCAGGAGACAATAGCTGCGGCTGGGGGACAGGCACGCAGCACAACATACTTCTCAAAATCCTTCTATTATGAGAACCAAAAGCCTTAAGTCACTAGAGGAGAAGCAGCAGACTTCCTCCGGGACCAAGGCAAAACTCATCTGGTCAGGAGAGGCAGATAAGAAACTGTCCCATCTGCAAAACAAAGGCCCCCATTACTGCTGGGGGAGAAACAGAAGCAAAAGCCTGCAGTCCCTGAGGAGGGGCAGGAAACCATCTCAGGCAGAGTATCCTACACAAATAATGAGCAGTGGTCAACTACTTTTAGGGAAGGGGCAAGAAAATATCTCCAACCAAAGACCAACAAAAGATACAAAGCCAAGGATAGCAGCCATGTGAAGAGAAGTAAGAACACTGAGAAAGTTCCATGTGCATTAGGGCTTCCCTAAGGTTGAGACCAGACAGGATAGCAGAGAAGTTTCCTGCTCCACCATGAGCCTAACACCTAGTAATAACAGCAGCCTACAGCTGCTGAATGGCCAAAAGCATGGAGACGGCTCTGTGGCACAGGTGTGAAAAGACTGCTGAAAATTGGGACTGGAGAGAATCACTGAAAAAAGTCCTCTGGCACTCTAGGCCCCACTATAAGCACAATAATCTAAGTTATGTGAGCCAGATAGCAATGAAGTCAGTAAAGGAGAGAACAATTCCCAATACATTTTATAATACCAGCATTAAACTAATACCAAAACCAGAAAAAAATATATAACAAGAAAACTACAGACAGATACCACTTATCAACCTAGACACAGAAATCCTTAATAAAACAATAGTAACCAAATCCAATGATAGAGAAAAAGGATAATACCTCAAGACTAAATGGAGTTCATCCTGGGAATATAAGGATTGTTCAACATCTGCATGTCAATGTAATTCATCATATCGGCAGGCTAAAAAGGGAAAGAAAAAAAAGCTCATCTCAATCAATGCAGAAAAAGCATTTGACAAAATTGCACAAACATTCATGATAAAAGTGCTCAGCAAACTAAGAATTAAATGGATCTTCCTCCAGCTGATAAAGGGCTCTGGAAAAAAAAAAACCTACATTATAGTTAATGGTAAAGCACTGAATATTTTCCCCTAAGATCAGAAACAAGGCAAAGATGTCTACTCTCACCAATTCTATTCAACATTGTATTGAAGAGCCTAGCCAATACAATAAGGACTGAAAAATAAATTAAAGGCATAGGATTGGAAATGAAGAAGTAAAACTGTCTTTATTCATAGACAACATGATCATCTATGTAAATAATCCCAATGAATCTACCAAAAAAAAGCTATTATATCTAATCAGTTTAAAGAGTTTAATAATATCACTGGATGTTACAAGGTCAATGTAAAATAATAAATTTTATTTCTATACAATAAAAATTGGAAGTTGAAGTTTTAAAAAAGCACCATTTATAACACCATCAAAAAACAGGAAATGCTTAGGGAAAATAAATCTAACAAATATACACTACACTTGTATGCTGAAAATTTTAAAACATTGATGAAAAGAATTAAAGGAAATATAAATAAAGGGAGATGTACACCATTTTCACTGACTCTAAGACTCACTATTTTTAGGATATAAATTCTCCCCAAACATATCTATGGAATCATTGCACTCTATCGAAAGCAGGCTTTTTGTAGAAATTAACAAGATGGCTCTAAAATGTATATGGAAAATCAAAGGGAACTAGAATAGCTACACCAATTTTTTAGAAGAAAATACAAAGTTGGAAGACTCACACTACTTGATTTCAAGTTTACAGTAATCAAGACACTGCAGTACTGGCATAAGAGTAGACATATATATCAATGGAACACAAATAGACCAGAAAATACTGTCAACTGATTTTGACAAAGGTGCCCAAGTAGTTAAATGGAGAAAGAATAGTCTTTTCAACAAATGGTGCTGAAAAATTGGACATCTATATTCAAAAACATTAATCATGACCCCTTAGCTAAGACCATATACAAAAATTAACTCAAAATGGATTACTGATCTAAATGTAAAACCTAAAACTTCTAGAAGAAAGCACAGTAGAAAATCTTTGAGATCTCAGCTTAGGCAAAGATTCATTAGGACACAAAAAGCATGGACCATAAAAATTTATAAATTGGACTTACAAACTTCCTCCCTTCAGAAAATAAAATAAAAAGAAAGCCCACACTGTGGGAGCAAATATTTGTAAAACACATATATGATAAAAGACTTTTATCCAGAATAGATAAAGAATTCTTACAATTCAATAATAAGATTAACAATCTAATAAAAATGGAAAATTAAAATAGACACTTCACCAAAGACGATATATGAATGGCAAATGAACATATGAAAAGATATTCAACACTATTAGTGATTAGGGATATGCAAATAAAACCACAAGATGCCATGAAGACCTTTATAAAAATGGCTAATATTAAAAAGAAAAAAAGTGATAGCGTCAAATGCTAGCAATAATGCAGAACAACTGTAACTCTCATACATTGTGGGTGCAAATGAAAAATACCACAGACACCTTAGAAAACAGTTTTTGGCAGTTTCTTATAAAGTTAAAAATACACTTACCATACAACCATACAATACAGAAACCCACTCCTAGGTATTTTCCCAAGACAATGAAAATTCATGTACACAAAAGACCTGTTCTGAACTGTTTAAAACACCTTTATGCATAATAACCAAAAACAAAAATCTGGAGAATGGATACACAAATTGTAGAACATCTATGCAATAGAATTCCTCTCAGCTATAAAATAGCAGTAAACTATTGATATACTCAACAACATGGATGAATCTCAAAAACATGCTAACTGAAGAAAGTCAGATGCAAAAGGCCATATGCTGTATGATTTCATTTACATGACATTCTAGAAAACGAAAAACTATAAGGAAAAAAAAAAACTATGACACCTTGTTGAAAATGCTGTCAGACCTGAATAAGGGCTTGGAAAAGCTGTTAGAAGAGATGGAGAAAATCTCAGCTCCTGGATTCAAGGAAAGCTCTGTCCTAAAACTATCTGGAAACAGTCTTAAGGAACAGATGACCCAGAGTCTAAATTCCAGTGATAACATATTAAAATATCAAAATGCTCAGGTTTGGTGAAGTGGTGAGTTATGGAGTCTAGTTAATCCTCTAGGGCAGCTGGTAAATAGCCAGGAACTGTATGGATCAGCCATGTTTTCAGGGACTTCTGTGACTGGTCATGCATCATACACCAATGTGAAATGGCTGATATTGCAGCAAAAAACTGTAAATTTCCCTGGTCAGGGGGCTGGCAGCAGCCCCCCCCCCCCACCTGCCCCAGGCACAGCAGACTATCTTGGAGCAGGTGGCCTGAGGGAAAAAGAAACAATCTGTGTTGAGAGCAAGGAAGGGGGCTTAACCCAGCCCTAACTGCAGAATTAATTAATGAATTTGGACTGCTGAATAAAAGCTCCAAGCACAAATAAACCAGGAGCAGGCATGAAAGGAACCCAGAAGAATTGGTCTGGCAGAGAGGAGATGGGGCTGACATCAGCAACAACAACAACAACAAAAACAGAGACTTCAAGTTGGAGGTGTTCAGAAAACTGGAAAAGGGCTGGGCTCCAAGAAAAAGGAGCACACAGAAATGGGTACCAATTCAGGCTCTGGCTTCCATACCTGGGGATCTGGGGTCTGGCTCTGAAAAGGGTTTTTTTTTTTTCTTTTTTTCCCCTCTTTTCCTTTTTTGCTCTCCAAGTCTTTTTCTTTTTACTTTTCAATAGGCCATCAGAGCTCCTGCTTAAGCACTGCCCTGGCAAGGGCAGAATTAAGAACTAAAGTTGTCTGAGAGCAACTATACAGGTCAAAGAGGTAATAGCCTAAAGGGTTTATCTTTAAATGGTCCATACCAGAACTGACAAGACTTGGGTGCTTGGGAAAGGCCTGGAAAAGGGATTTCTTTTTTCTCTCTCTCTTCTTTTTTTTTGAAATAACATTTCCAAGTAGCTCAACACAGAAAGCCTCAGATATTTTCAATTGGCTGCTGGACCCAGGCAAGGGTGGAGCTAAGACAGGTCTGAGAGACAAAGCAATGAGTCTAGTGGGGGAGACAATTCCCTAAAGGGCATAACATCCTCAAGAAAAGAGGGGGCAAGGCCCAACTCAAGTGGCAGCCCTCCATCAGAGAACTCAGACCCCAGGGGCTGGAAAATGGAAACCAGCTTGAGTCAGCCATGCCCCTGACAGAGACAGGGTCTGCAGAGAATCAAAGGCATCTGTGGTAATTCTTTACACTGGTGGTGAGCTGCGGGCTTACAAGTGCCACCTGCTGGACAGGGTAGGAAAAGCACAGAGACTAGATGCTTCACAGAGGGTCTGACAACCTGCTGGGTCACATTTTCAGTGAAACTTGATACAGATTACACCCTCCACACAAGACAGGGGACAATCTGGACTGGGAAAATCTGATTGGGTCAATCATACATAGGAAGACCCTCTCACAAAAAGGTTACACAAAGGCAGGGCAAGAACCAGAAAAACAAGAGGTGAAAAATTCTGATCAACTAAATGAAGCTATATTAGAGGTCTAGAATAAGTTGAACTGAATGCCAAAGGAGAGAGAAAAAAGGCAACCAACAAGAAAACCTTAGGTAAAAGAGTGAAAACAAGCCCCAGAATAAACTATACAAAAAAAATCAGATGCCTAGACAGCTAAAAATAATGGGCCATACTAGGAGACATGAAACTATGGAGGAGCCAAAGGAACAAACTAACAACTCAACTGAGATACAGGAATTGAAACAACTAATTAATAATCAAACAAATCTCCCAAATCAATTCAAAAATCAAATCAATGAGCTGAGGGAATATATGGCAAAAGAGATGAAGGATATAAAGAAGATACTGGGTGAACATAAGGAGGAACTTGAAAGTCTGAAAGAACAAATGGCAGAATTTATGGGAATGAATGGCACAATAGAAGAGATGAAAAACACAATGGAGACTTACCAGATTTGAAAAGGCAGAAGAAAGGATAAGTGAACTAGAAGACAGGACATCTGAAATCCTACACACAAAGGAACAGATAGGGAGAAGAATGGAAAAATATGAGCAGGGTTTTAGGGAACTGAATAACAACATGAAGCACAGGAATTATAAGTGTTATGGGTGTCCCAGAAGGAGAAGAGAAGGGAAAAGGGGCACAAAGAATAATGAAGAAATAATCACAGAAAATTTCCCAATTTTATGAAACACATAAAATTACAGATTCAAGAAGTGCAGCATACCCCAAAGAGAACAGATCCCAATAGACCTACCCCAAGACACTTACTGATTGATTATCCAATGTCAAAGATAAAGAGAGAATTCTGAAAGCAACAAGAGAAAAGGAATCCATCATATACAAGGGAAGCTCGATAAGACTTTATAGATTTCTCCACAGAAACCATGGAGGCAAGAAGGCAGTAGTATGATATATTTAAGATACTGAAAGAGAAAAACTGCCAACCAAGAATTCTATATACAGTAAAACTGTCTTTCAAAAATGAGGGAGAGATTGAAATATTTTCAGACAGACAGACACTGAGAGTGTTTGTGAATAAGAGGCCTGTACCTCAAGAAACACTAAAGGGAATGCTATAGGATGATAGGAAAAGACAGGAGTGAGAGATTTGGAGAAAAGTGTAAAAATGAAGAATCTCAGGAAGGGAAAAAGGGGAGAGAAAGAAAATAAGATAGGATATATAAAATCCAAAAGACAAAATGGTAGAAGAAATTAATGCCCTTACAGTAATAACACTAAATGATAATGGATTAAAGTCCCCAACAAAAAGACATAGACTGGCAGAATGTATTAAAAAGCAAGACCCTTCTATATGCTGTCTACAAGAAAGTTACTTCAGACACAAGGACAAAAATAGGCTGAAAGTGAAGGGTTGGAAAAAGATGTTTCACACAAACAACAACCAGAAAAAAGCGGGAGTAGCTATATTAATATTAGACAAATTAGATTTCAAATATAAAACAAAGTAGGACAGTATATATTAATAAAAGGGACAATTCATCAAGAAAACATAACAATCATAAATATTTAGGCACTGAACCAGAGTGCCCCAAAATATATGAGGCAAACACTGACAACACTGAAGGGAGAAGTAGATACCTCTAAAATAATAGTTGGAGACTTCAATACAGTGCTCTTATCAATGGATAGAATGTCTACACAGAGGATCAATAAGGAAACAGAAGTGTTGAATTGTATGATAAGTGAACTAGACTTGACAGATATTTATAGAACACTACACCCCACAACAGCAGGATTCACATTTTTCTCAAATGCTCATGGATCATTCTCTAGGATAGACCACATGTTGGGTCACAAAGAAAGCCTCAACAAATATAAAAAAAAATGATATTATACAAAACACCTTCTCAGATCATAATGGAATGAAGTAGGATATCAATAACAGGCAGAAGGTCATAATATTCACAAATATATGGAGGCTAAATAATACACTCTTAGACAACCAGTGGATAAAGAAGAAATTACAAGAGAAATTAGTAAATACCTCGAGGCAAATGAAAATGAAAACACAATGTATCAAAACTTACAGGATGCAGCAAAGGTGGTGCTGAGAGGGAAATTTATTTCCCTAAATTCCTTTATTAAAAGAGAAGAAAGAGATAAAATTGAGGAATTAAGTGTTAACCTGGAAGAACTAAAGAAAGAATAGCAAACTAACCCCAAAGCAAACAGAAAGAAAGAAATAACAATGATTAGAGCAGAAATAAATGAAATTGAAAACAGGAAAACAATATAGAGAATCAACAATACCAGAAGATGGTTCTTTGAGACAATCAATAAAATTCATGGACCAATCACTAAGCTAAGAAAAAAAAAGAGAAAGAAGATGCAAATAAACACAATCAGAAATGGGAAAGGGGACAACACTACTGACCCTGTAGAAATAAATGAGATAATGAGAGGATACTATGAGCAACTATATGCTAATAAATTAGACTACTTAGATGAAGTGGACAACTTCCTAGAAAAGCATGAAGAACCAACATTGACTTGAGAAGAAATAGATGACCTCAATAAACCAATCACAAGGAAAGAGATTGAGTCAGTCATCAAAAAGCTCACAAAAAAGAAAAACCCAGGACCAGATGACTTCACCTATGAATTCTATCAAGCATTCAAGAAAGAATTAGTATAAATCCTGCTGAAACTCTTCAAAAAAAATGAAAGCTACCTAACTCATTCTATGAAGCCAACATCACCCTAGTACCAAGGTAGACAAAGATACTACAAAAAAGAAAATCTTAGACCAATATCTTTAATGAATATAGAAGCAAAAATAATCAGCAAAATACTCACAAATCGAATCTAGCAGCATATTAAAAAAATTATACACCATGACCAATTTGGATTTATTCCAGGTATGCAAGGCTGGGTCAACACAAGAAAATCAATTAATGTGACACACCAGATCAATAAATCAAAGCAGGAGAATCATATGATCATCTTGATCAATGCAGAAAAGGCATTTGACAAAATTCAACATCCTTTCTTGATGAAATCATTTCAAAGGTTAGGAATAGAAGAGAAGTTTCTTAATATGATAAAGACTATGTGTGAAAAACCCACAGTTAACATCATACTTAATGGGGAAAGACTGAAAACTTTCCCTCTAAGATCAGGAACAAGACAAGGATGCCCACTGTCACCACTGTTATTCTACAGTGTGCTGGAAGTTCTAGCTAGAGCAATTAGGCAAGAAAAAGAAATAAAAGGTATCCAGATTGGAGAGGAAGAAGTAAAACTTTCACTCTTTGCAGATGACATGATCCTATATGTAGAAAATCCAGAAAAATCTACAGCAAAGCTACTAGAGCTAATAAGAGTACAGCAAAGTGGCAGGATATGAGATCAGCACACAAAAATCAGTAGTTTTCCTATACACAGTTAATGAACAATAGGAGGAGGAAATCACAAAAACAATTCCATTTGGAATAGCAACCAAAAGTATCAAGTATTTCATAATAAACTTAACCAAGGCCACAAAAGATCTATACAGAGAAAAACTACAAGAAAGTGCTAAAGGAAATTAAACAGGACCTAAAAACAATGGAAGAACATAAGGTGTTCATGGATTGGAAGGCTAAATATAGTTAAGACATCAATTCTACTTAAACTGATTTACAAATTTAATGCAATACCAATTAAAATCCCAACAACTTACTTTGCAGAAATAGAAAACCAGTAACCAAATTTATTGGAAGGGCAGGGTGCCCCAAATATCCAAAATAACTTAAGGAAGAGGAACAAAGTGGGAGGTCTCACACTACCTGACTTTGAAACATATTACAAAGATACAGTGCTCAAAACAGCATGGTACTGACATAAAAATAGATATACTGCCCAATGGAGTCAAACTGAATGTTCAGAAATAGACCCTCTCATCTATGGACAATTCATCTTTGATAAGGCAATCAAGCCAACACAACTGGGACAGAGTAGCCTCTTCAATAAATGGTGTTTGGAGAACTGGATATCCATATTCAAAAGAATGAAAGAGTAATCCTATCTCACACCATATACAAAAATTAACTTGAAATGGATCAAAGATGTAAACATTAGTGCTAAGACCATAAAACTTTTAGAAGAAAATGTAGGTAAATATCTTAAAGATCTTGTAATAGGAGATGGTTTCCTAGAGCTTACACCCAAAGCATGAGCAATCAAAGAAGAAATAGATAAATGGGATTGCCTCAAAATTAAACACTTTTTTACATGAAAGAACTTTGTCAGAAAAGTAAAAAGACAGCCTATACAATAGGAGACAATATTTGGAAACCACATATCAGATAAGAGTTTAATATCTGGAATATATAAAGAGATCCTACAACTCAACAACAGAAAGAGAAAGAACCAAATTAAAAAATGGTCAAAATACATGGATAGGTACTTTTCTGAATAGGAAATACAAATGGCTCAAAAACATATGAACAGATGCTAAACTTCACTGGCTATTAGGGAAATGCAAATCAAAACTACAATAAGATATCATCTCACACCTACTAGAATGGCCATTATCAATAAAACAGAAAATTGCAAGTGCTGGAGAGGATGTGGGGAAAGAGGCACACTTATTCACTGTTGGTGGGAATGCAGAATGGTGCAACAACTCTGGAAGACAGTGTGGAGGTTCCTCAGGAAGCTAAGTATAGATTTGCTATATAACCCAGTTATTCCATTACTAGGTATATACTCAGAGGAACTGAAAGCTAAGACACGAATGGACATTTGTAAACCAATGTTTATAGTGGCATTATTCACAAATGCCAAGAGATGGAAACAGCCCAAATGTCAACCAATGGACAAGTGGATAAACAAACTGGTATATACACACAATGGAATATTATGCAGCTGTAAGACAGAACAAAGTCACAGAAAGTATAATAATATGGATGAACCTTGAGAACATTATATTGAGTGAAGTTAGAAACAAAAGGACAAATACTGTATGGTCTTACTTATCTGAACTAACATTAATGAGCAAACTTGGAGAGTGAAAAGCTGAGAACACAGGTTATCAGGAGATAGAAAGAGGGTAGAGATTGGGCATTTGATGCTGAAGGATTATAGAATGTTCAACAGGATTGGTTGTATAGATCCAGAAATGGATAGCATAACACTATGTGTTAGTAGCACAATATTGTAAGTATACCAAACAGAGACGTCTGTGAGTAAAGCTGAAAGAGAAGTGCCAGGGGCAAGAATGGCACCAGAAGGAAAGACGGACAATAAAGACTGGCACTGTATAACTTAGTGAAACCTAGAGTGGTCAATGATGGTGACTAAATGTACAAATATAAAAATGTTTTTACATGTGGGAGAACAAATGAATGTCAACCTTGCAAGGTGTTGAAAAAGTGATAGTATTGGGGAAAAATATAATCAAAGCAAACTGGAGTCTATGGTTAACAGTAACATTGTAATATGCTTCCATTAAATGTAACAAAGGCAATAGACCAAAGCTAAATATCTATGAGAGGGGGATATAAGGGAGGAGTATGGAATTCTTGGTAGTGGTGTTGTTTGACCTAATTTTTATATTGTATTGTATGGTACTTTAATTATTTTTATCTTTTATCTTACCCTTTAAAATGTTTTTTTGAAGTAATGAATATGTTCAAGTGCTGATTGTGGTGATGAATGCACAACTATATAGTGATACTGTGAACAACTGATTGTACACTGAGGACGATTGTATGGTATGTGAATATATCTCTATAAAATTGCAGGGAAAATTTAAACAGAGGGATATAAGTGCTGGAGAAAACGTGGAGAGAAGGATGTACCTATTTACTGTTCGTGGGGAAGTAGAATGGTGTAGCCTACCAGGAGAACAATGTTCCACAAGAAACTAAGTATGTGGGTGCCATAAGGTCCTACGATCTCATTATGGGTATATACTTGGAAGAACTGAGAGCAGGGACATGAATGGACATTTGCACACTGGTGTTTATGGAGGCAGTATTCATGATTTGCTATGGATGGAAGTGGCCTAAGGGTCCATCAACTGATGAACAGAATGGTGAACTGTAGTGTGTGCATACAATAAATATTGAGCAGCTGCAAAAAGGAATGAAGCTGTGAGGCACGTAAATAGGTGACTGGATCTTGAGGACAGCATTTTGAGTGAAGTACACCAAAAACAAAAAGAGAAACATTATAATGTTTCACTAATATGGGCTAAATATAATGTGTAAACTCTGAGAATTGAATCTCAGAGCACAGGTTATCAGGGGAGTGCTTATTGTAATCATCCCTAGATTGTAAACTCTTAGAGCAGTCACATCTATTTCGGAGTTGTAATGGTTATCTCTAAATTGTGAGATGCTGAGCTCTTTGTGTATAACCTGGACAGTCTCTGGAACTATGGGTATCTGTGTGACACCTGGAACTCAAAGCTAGAGCTCAGCAGCTATGAATGTCAGTATTACCTCGTACAGCAACTGTTTAAGAAGCTGAAAAAGAGTCCAGACTTCAATTAGAGATATGAATGAAGCAGATCTGGTTAGGACTAAGTCAAATCAGACTGAAGGGTAAAGGATGATATTGACTGTGTTTTTAAACTTCAACTTCTGTGTGACACCAAGGGAAGAGATGTTTATTTGGTACAGGATATACATTTTCTGCACACACTAAAATAATTTAACTTGTATGGTAAGTTTATTCAAACACCATATTACATGGAACTTTGAATAGGAAGTGAGATCTGGTAGGTTTGTACAGATTAGTGTAAAATCCCAATACATCCCAAAATATTTTGGGCAGAGAATAAAAATATATTTGCTGGGCCCCCTGAGGAACTGGGGAAAAATGAAGAAATGTTGTGTATGGACAGGTGAGTAGAAAAATGGAACAAAAACTAAATGAAAAATAGGGTGAGATGGGGGGATATGATGTTTTAGGTGTTCTTTTTTTACTTTTTTTTGCAATAAGGAAAATGTTCAAAAAGTGATTCTGAGTTATTACTGATATTCTCACAAACATTGTGGACTAACAATTTAGTAGGATGAGCCCTCAATCTTGGGGCTTGCCCTTATGAAGCTTGTTACTGCAAAGGAGAGGTTAAGCCTACTTATAATTGTGCCTAAGAGTCTCCCCCAGAGAACCTCTTTTGTTGCTCAGATGCAGCCCTCTGTCTCTCTCTAAGCCCACACGGCAGGTGAACTCACTGCCCTCCCTCCTACATGGGTCATGTCTCCCAGGGGTGTAAATCTCCCTGGCAATGCAGGACATGAATCCCGGGGAAGAGGCTGGACCCAGCATCATGGGTCTGAGAATGCCTTCTTGATCTAAAGTGGGGAAAGAAATGGAAAAATTAAAGTGTCAGTGGCAGAGAGATTTCAAATGGAGTCTAGAGGTCATTCTGGAGGTTATTCTTACGCATTATATAGATATCCCTTTTTAGTTTTTAGTGTATTGGAATAGCTAGAAGGAAGTACCTGAAACTGTTGAACTGCAACCTTGACTCTTGAAGATGATTGTATAGCAATGTAGCTTACATGGTGTGACAGTGTGATTGTGAAAACCTTGTGGCACACACTCCCTTTATCCAGTGTATGGACAGGTGAGTAGAAAAATGGGGACAAAAACTAAATGAAAAATAGGGTAGGATGGAGGGGATGTGATGTTTTAGGTGTTCTTTTTTACTTTTATTTTTATTTTTATTTTTATTTTGGAGTAAGGAAAATGTTCAAAAAGTGATTCTGGTGATAAATGCACAACTATATGATGGTACTGTGAATAATTGATTTACACTGTGGATGACTGTAGGGTAGGTGAATATATATCAATAAAACTGTATTAAAAACTGCTCAGGTTTCAACAAAAGATTACAAAACATACAAAGAAAGAGGAAGTGATGGTCCAGGCAAAGGAGAAGTTTAAAATATTAGAAACCATTAACGAGAGGATCAGACCTGGATCATACCAAAGACTTTTAAAAAATGGTCCTAAATATGTTCAAAGAGCTAAAGGAAAATATGGACAAGGAACTAAAGGGAATCAGGAAAACTACAGATGAACACAAAGAGAATATCAAAGAGGTGAAAATTATGGAAAGGAAACAAACAGAGCTTGTTCTAGTTTGCTAATGCTGCCAGAATGCAAAACACCAGAAATGGATTGGCTTTTATAAAAGGGGGTTTATTTGGTTACACAGTTACAGTCTTAAGGCCATAAAGTGTCCAAGGTAGGTCATCAACAATCGGGTACCTTCACTGGAGGATGGCCAATGGTGTTCAGAAAACCTCTGTTAGCTGGGAAGGCACGTGGCTAGTGTCTGCTCCAAAGTTCTGGTTTCAAAATGGCTTTCTCCCAGGACGTTCCTCTCTAGGCTTCAGCTTCTCTCCAAAATGTCACTCTCAGTTGCTCTTGGGGCATTTGTCCTCTCTTGGCTTCTCTGGAGCAACAGTCTGCTTTCAATGACCATCTTCAAACTGTCTCTCATCTGCAGCTACTCTCTCAGCTTCCATGCATTCTTCAAAGTGTCCCTCCTGGCTGTAGCTCCTCTTCAAAATGTCACTCACAGCTGCACTGAGTTCCTTGTGTTTGGCAGCTCATTTATATGGCTCCAGTGATTTAATTTAGACCCACCCTGAATGGGTGGGGTAACACCTCCATGGAAACCATCCAATCAGAGTTATCACCCACAGTTGGGTGGGGTGCATCTCCATGGAAGCAACCTAATCCAAATGTTCCAACTTAATCAACACTAATATGTCTGCCCCAACAAGACTGCATCAAAGACCATGGCTTTTTCTGGGGGACATAATATATACAAACTGGTACAGAGCTGAAGCCCACATTAACGGAAATTTAAAATCCCTTAGAGGGGTTCAACAGCAACTTGGAGCTGTCAGAAGAAAGAATCAATGCACTTGAAATGATTCAGTCTGAGGAACGGAAAGAGGGAAGAATGAAGAAAAGTGAACAGAATCTGAGGAACCTGTGGGAAACCATCAAGCATACCCATATACTCATTGTGGGAGTCCCACAAGGAGAAGAAAAAGAGAAAGGGACAGAGAGCATATTCAAAGAAATAATGGCTGAAAACTTTCCAAATTTCATGAAAGACATGAATATACACATCCAAGATGCTCAACGAACTCCAAACAGGATAAACACAAATAGACCCATATTGCACCACATTATAGTCAAACATGCTCAATGAACTCCAAACAGGATAAACACAAATAGACCCATACTGCACCACATTATAGTCAAACTGTCAAATGCCAAAGATAAAGAGAGAATTCTGAAAGATGCAAGAAAGGAGAAACATGTTAAATATAAGGGAGTCTCAGTAAATTTAAGTGCTGATTTCTCATAAGAAACTTGGATAGAGGCAAGAAGGCAGTGGGAAGACAAGTGCTGAAAGCATAAAATTGCCGCCCAAGAATTCTATATCAGGCAAAACTGTCTTTCAAATCTGAGGGAGGGATTAAGACATTCCCAGATAAACAAAAGCTGAGGGACTTCATCACCACTAGATTGGCCCTACAAGAAATGCTAAAGGGGAGTTCTGCAGGTTGAAAGGAAAGGATACTAGAAAATAGATGCATGAAGAGACATACTGCAACATGGAAGAAACTCAAAAACATTATGCTCAATGACATAATCAAATTTTATTCTAGATGATAGGAAATAGGAAATTCACAGAGATAGAAAGCAGATTAGAGGTTACCAGAGGTATGGGGAGGAGCAGGGAAGGGAGAGTGCTTGTAAAAATTAAAAATAAATAAATAAATAAATAAATAAATAAATAAATGTCTGATGGTTAAGTCTATGTGTCAATTCAGCCAGCTTTTGGTGTCCAGTTGTTTGGTTAAGCAAGCACTGTCCTGATTGTTATTCTGAGGACATTTTGTCGACTTACATCATCACTATGTTGATTGCATCTATGACTGATTACATCTACAATCAACTGAGGAAATTACCTTCAACAATGAAAGAAGTCTTATCCAATCAGTTGAAGGCTTTAAAAGGAGACGTGATTATTTCAGCAGTCAGAAGAGAGAATTCCCATCTTTACTTCAGCCAGCCAGCTTCTCCTGGGGAATTCATCAAAACCTTCATTGGAGTTTCTAGCTTGGAGCCTACCCTATGGAATTCAGACTTGTGCATCCCTACAATCATGTGAGACAATTATAGAAATCTCATAATATTTATAGCTATCTTCTGTTGGTTCTCTTTCCTTAAGGAACCCTGACTGATACTAATGTCATACAAATTTAAATAAATGAAGTCATAGCTACAAAAAATGTGAATGTAATTGCATGTAAATTATACCTCAGTAAAACTGAGTCTTAAAAAGGCATCAAATCAGAATATGACCTATACATGAAATTTGTATTTTACTCTGAGAGTGATTGGGATACATATAGAGATTTTGATTTGTATTGTGGATCGATGATTGCCAAAGAAAGTCGTGGGTACAATAAGTAATGTTAAAAGTATTCTCTGAAGGGTGGAAAGAATTTATACAAAATGCAAAGTATTTTAATATCTTTATTATTTATTAACTTCTATTTGTGATTTTACTTTTAAATTGTTGTGGGGGTGTCTGAGACACTTGACTTCTGATGCAGTTATAGAACTCTTTCTATAAATTTATATTTTCACTAAATATCTCTTTCACTGAGAAACCAGATGACATCAGCATCCAATAGCTTCTGAAATGTATTCTCATTGGCAGAGCTATAACAACACTGAGTTTTCACCTGTGACTTAACCATATGAATGAAAGGGAGGGAGGGAGGGAGGACAGAGTAGAAACCAAAGCATCACAATCTGAAGATAGAAATTTGGCTATGAATATACCCCCAGTGGGAAAGCAGAAGCTGAATGGCATATGAGAGACAGAGGTTATAGAATATATAAATTTCAATATTTATAGCACATAAATTCCATATAAAGACTAGAAATGGTCCAGTTGGAACACCTTCAAAGATCATGAGGGGTCAATGCACATTGGTAAAGCAAGGAATCTTAGACATTTAATGGATATTCAAAATATTCAATTATCCCTAAGGCACAGACAAAGCACAATTAAAACTGGCTGTAAATAAAGGGTACAGCATTATTATTAATGTCCACTGGGTGAATGTCAACCCACTTATAGAATAAGACAGTGACAAGAAATCTGACCAATGGTAAGCATCCAAGATACAAGGGTAATGAGTCTCAGGGCCAAAGGGACTGTCATCTTTGGTCAAATGTATGTGAAAATGATAGAGAGTGAAAAACAAAAATAAATACCAACCTGTGACCTAGAGGTCAGAATGGGATAAGCCTGCCATGTAAGGGGATTTTATATTCCCTAGGCAATGTTAAAACCTAGACAATGCCAATGGATAAAGCTGTTAGGAGTCAAAATTCATAGAATGAAGGAATGGGAAATGTTTTTTTAAATAAAATGAATATAAGGTTGATCATAACCTCATAATCCCATCATCATAGTGCATAGTCAAAGCTTTACTACACTCTGAGCATTCAAGTAGAGACAGAACTGTAGTATGCTTCCTGAGAGTATCAAACAAAGAGAAATTCCACTCCGTGGTCTGCTTTGGGGAATTTAAAGGAAAAAGGAGCCTTCCCCCAATACTCTGAGACACCCATAGGTCCAGGCTAGACCAAAATTATTTCTGTAACCACTCTGAATAAAGGCATTTATCAGTTCTTTAGTGAGGAGAAATGAGAGACTATTAAAGACTCAATGTCTGAACTTGAGTTTCTTAGGAAGACATTATTTCAAGGTCAGTATTTGAAGTTCTCAAATAGACAGACATGCAGACATAGGTTTGAGACCCACTTCTAAATTTCCTAGCTGAATAGTGGGACAATAGGCATTACAAGATATAAAAATATATTTCAAAGTTCAAATAATCTTTAAAAGTTCAGTAAAAGTCTAAGTGTGTAGCAAGAAATAGATATGTACATAACAAGGAAGGGAAAAGAATAAAAGAAGTTCAAGAGGAACCACATATAATCCATTGGTAATCTGGATATAGACTAGAAATCAATCAATGAATACTCAATAATCCAGAAAAATCCTTAAATCACTGGTCTGTTTTCGACTGCCTAGTTTACCACAAAATTGGTGATTTTAAAAACGCTTCTTCTATTGCTTTAGGGCTACTAAATAGTTTTCTCCTGAAAACCCTGAAAACTCACAAGGAAGCTTGAAAAAATGTTTTTGAAAGAGTGATATAAGAGGACACTAACTTATAAAAAAAAGCAAAGAAAAAGGAAAATAAGCGAAGGAATTTCTTCTACCAAAGGAGAAAGAAAGTGGACAATGAAAATAAAGAAGACATACAAAAAATATGAATAAACACTGGATATCATATCTATAGAGATACATATTATGGTTGGGGGAGTTAAAAACTCAAGAAAAAGAGAAGTAGTTTAATAATGCCCCAGTATGTAGCCTTTATTATAGCAGTTACATGTTAAGGAATGTGGGTGTGTGGGAAATGGGGAGAAGGGCTGTTGGGTACATCAGGAACACCATTTGTATTTTTGAATACTTTGGTACTTTGCATCCCTTGAGGTTTATTTTATGGAAATCCTCTTTTAACTTTTTTAAGCTACCAGTGTTGACCTATTCACTCAAGGCAGCCAGACAGAGTTACCAGGGCCTGTGTCTCCCGGACATAGACAACAACAAAATGACCTAATTAGAAGGATAAGCTTAGGAGTCAGAGATTCATAATGGCTGTCATGACTATCTACTGGGTAAAGTAGTTTTCAAATATCTCTTGATATTCAGGCAGATGGCTGGGACCCACAATCTTCCTTATGTTGACATCATTACACCCGTTTGTGTAATTTCTTTATTGGAGTCTAGCATATTTAATTCCTTCTCAAAGCTAGAATCTGGGTTTATAATTTAAAATGTGATGGCTGCAGAGCAGGAAGCAAAATAAATTGACTCCATATTCTCAACTTAATATGATTTCACATAAAATGTTTCATAAAATGGGAAGAGTCTTACCCAATGTCACATGGAGTGTGATGGGTCCAGTTCTGTGAGCTGGTTGTCTTGATTCTCACTCTAACTGTTCGTCCAGCAGAGCGTTTACCCTGTTCTGCATTTCTGAAGTTGCACTGCCTTTTTGGGGGCTCAATTCGCATCACATGCACATTACCCAGGTCATGTGCTTCTCTGATACTAACCTAAGCTGTACAAAAAAGAAGACAGGAAATCAAACCAATTAAACAGAAAAAGTCTTAAAACATTTCCCTACCAAAACTCTAGCAGGCACATCATTCTGAAATACAAGAATGAGTCAAAATCTCATGCATGATACAGATGCCATGTTTATTTTCCTTATTGTTCTTACAATGCGAAATGCTCTCTGTGACACTGTATGATATTTGATTGAGTTTGAAATCATCTCTCTCAGGAGAAGTATGAAGTGGAGACAGGAGAGAAGGGCAGTAACAATTGCCTTGTGTCTACTATGGACCAGATTCTGTACGTTTTCTGTTTGAATCCTCACATCAGTCCTCATACGGGTTTTTTTTCTTCTATACATGTAAAATTGTTTCAACAGAATAGCAATCACACTTTGCTGGCTGCCTGATAATCGGCTAATACAAAAAATATTTCATTGCTTTGTCTACCCACTTCAAAAAATGGTTGCCTGGGGAAAATGGGAAATCTGGCAAGCACCATCTTGTGATCAGAACCAGAACTGCAGCCAGTCACTACTGGTTACTTCTTATGGGAAAAGGGTGAGAACTACATCCAGCCAGTCAACAGATTTTCCAAGACTTCTAGAATGTACCGTGCTGAAATTTAGAGTTTTGTTTTGTGTTACACAAAAAAAATGGGATCATAATATCTTCGCTTTCAATGTAAGAGATCATAAAAAATCCCCATGCTACTGAAAATTTAAAAGATAGGAACAACATATAAAAACAAAGCCTAATTCTGGAGAGATAATCAACATTATCATATCCTGTATGTCATTCATATTTTTTACATACATAGATAAATGAATGTCATTTCAAACCAGCTTTTGACCCTACTAAAGTGTGTGGTTTTAACATCTTTCTGTATCAACAAGTATTTTCCATGTGATTTTTTATTAATCATTTCAAATGTCATTTTCCCCCAAGTTTACAAAATTTTATCTGTTTTGTTCTGATACTGTTAAAAAGTGACTAAATATGTACTAAGAATTATTTTTAAATAGAGATAGTAAAGCCTGTCCTTTCTCTCCAACAACACAAATAATGCCATTCATAGGTTGGCTATTAGAAGGTTCGATATTTTCTACTGATACAGATTAACACACATTGTCCTTTATCTTTAAGTGACATAATATAGTGCTTGCCATTCTGCAAATTGCTTTTTACACCTAATACAACTTCTCACATATCTTTTCATATCATTACAGGTTCCTATTTGTATTTGCCAGCTATATAACATTCCATTTTATGGATGTTACCATGCCATATAGTATTTTAAGAATTGCTTTTAAAAATAAACCAAACTCTCTCTGTGTCTCACTCTTAAACTTGGAAGATAGAAAAATGTTTCTTGCTGACCATGGCCATACCTGTGGTCAGGAAGAATGAGTTGCAAGGATGTATGTAGGGCTGTTTGTCAACACAGCAACCAAGCTTTTGATCAAGGAGGTGAACAATTCCAGTATCGGCAAAAGACAAGGTGGGTGGCCTGTGTGTCTGTGTGTGTCTGTGTGTGTTTATGTGTCTTACTCTTCTAATTATAAAAATGATCATGGAACAAAGCAAATCTAAAACTGCTGAAACCGGTTTAAAAATATTAAAGAAAAAAAAAGGAATCTGAACACAGAGATACTGTTAGCATGGGAGTCTATTTCCCTTCATAAAGAAAATGCAAGTATTTTTATAAGTGTTTTCATTCAACAGCATATTTGAATCCCTTTCCATGTTCCTATACATTTGTATTTGTATGTCAATCATTTTATATGTTTATGTTTTCTATCAGTTATTTTTGTGTAGAATAAATGTTTGAATTGAAATATAATAAAATCTGTAATGAAGACATGAACGAAGCAAAGTAAAAAAATTAGCATGAACAGACATGCCTCACAGAAGTCTCAATTTAGAAGCTGTAATCTGATCATTCATTCCCTCACTGACTTTGAAAATATCGGGAGAAACAAAAATTCAGGGGATTAATGCCGTCACAATAATAACCATTCTTCCCAAACCATATTCCATTCCCACCTCTCCAAGGCAACAATCTCTATTTTTTTTCACTTTAATACACAAGGCCCGAAGAAATCCCCGGAAAATAACTAGCTTTAAGACAGCCATTACCTTGAAGCTTCTTGTCAGCTGCAGCCTCGTGAAATGCAGCCCCTCCCCCAAGACTGGCCAGGCACAGCTCACTGCCAACCTTCTCAGAGGATGCTCCGCCCCCTCCCTGTGATGGGGAAGCAAGGGGCCTTTCCCTCAATTAGAGGGGGGAGAATCGCGAAGTTAAACTGAAATATACTTAAAGGGAAGACATGTTCATTTTTAAAGAACTTTAAAGCAAATGGCAACATGTGTCTCTTTAATTTCCATTCAAACTCCAAGGGTGGGTGATTTCCTGAAAAGAAGAGGTAGCAAATACCACTATCACATAATAAAGAGCCAGTTAAAAATAACCTTTACCAATTTTTTTCTTGTCTTTTCTGGCATCTTATTTATACAAATGATTTCAGGACCCAGCTGGTCAAGTTCCTGTTTGGATTGCAGTGAATCAATACATTATTTTGTAGAGAATTAATTTCTACAATCTTAAGTCTACTGGCCCTGGGACATGATATGTCTCTCCTTTTAAGCAGGTCTTTTCATTCACCCTTCAGAAATTTTCGTATTTTTTTCAACTAAAGTCATTTTTAAAAATGAAACATAGATAGTAATCCTTAAATAAAAAAGAAGTGTGTATCTAAAATACCAAAATTAGAAAACAAAAAAAAACCTCTTTGGTAGAAATACAGTAAACTAAAGTTGAAAATGATAGAACAAAATGTGACAAAACTGTTTTTGATACAACATTATCTCTAATCTAAAGTGGCACTTACAAATCAATAAGAAACAAACAGCAAAGTAAAAAAGTGTGCAAAGGACATGTTTATAGACAATTCACAACATTCCGAGGGAGTAATTCTTCCCGGTTCCTGATATTTAGTTTCCTATGAAGCAAGCTCAAGAAATGCGACTACAAGTATCTCTCTTCTTCTTGTAGAGTTGCAAGTGTCTATGCGGATTGGGTAATTTGGTTTAATCTAAAGTTCTGTTATAAAGGCCCATTTGACTCAGGAAATAATCAACTTACCTTCCTCTTGTAATAAAGCTGTCATGATTTCCATCTGCAACTCCACTGTTCTATATCAGTGTGTTCAGTTTGTTCAGTGGAGAAAAGGAGGTGCCATTTATTGGGGCCCTCAAAACCCAAACATTCAAAATAAAAGTTAAAACTGACCAACAATACATGAAAGATATTCACTTTCCCTAATAGTCAAAGAGATGTAAATATGAACAACAAAGAGATTCCATTTTTCCTCCTGATTCAATTGACCAGGAAAAAAAGAAATGATACAATGAACAGGTTGCAAGGGAGTGAGGAAATGGGCATTCTTCCTCTGGCCAAGGTCACAAAGCTGGGAAGAAGGTGAGACAAATCAAAGCCAAAGTCAATCTTACTCCAAAACAGAAGCACATGCTTTCTCTCCACTAGTACTCACCGCTTCCCGGGCTTGGGGTTCTGTCTTTTTGGTAGAACCAAGGATGATGACATTCACCTTCAGACTAAAAGGAAATGAAATATAACCCTAGCATGAGTATTGCTTAATCTCATGTCCTTGCTTGTGAACACATTGGTGAACTATAACCACCTTTGGAAACTACCATACTTATCCATACTCTCTTGATCTCTTACATACATACACATTCCCACAGAGATTAAAAATATTTTATGTGCACTCTGCATTTGTGCTGACCATATCTACACCACAGCATCCACTTGGCCATAGAACAGTTATTGATAAATCTCTTTGGTGTTGCAGAGGCCTGGCAGTGCCTCCCCTTTTGGATGTGGCTATTCCTACACAGGGGCTGAAAATCATTTGTTTATGCAGAGAAGTACCCACTTCACTACACCCTCCTTAACACTTGGAAATTCCTGATTCTGGTGCTTTGTTGTTTTCAAATGCCAGTTCAATATGGGAGAATCATATTTTTATACTCTTTTTTTGAACCTTTTTATTCACAAAATACCCAAGAAATTAAGATTAAAGTTAGATTTTTGCAGCCTTCAATTTGGAGGTGTTATTTCCCACGAAGTGCTAAAACCTAAACACTATAAATGGATAATGATTCTGGGGGTTAGGCCACTTAAGGTAATGTTATGCTAAATTTTTTTTTTTATCTTCATTTTATTGAGATATATTCACATACCACGCAGTCATACAAAACAAATCGTACTTTCGATTGTTCACAGTACCATTACATAGTTGTACATTCATCACCTAAATCAATCCCTGACACCTTCATTAGCACACACACAAAAATAACAAGAATAATAATTAGAGTGAAAAAGAGCAATTGAAGTAAAAAAGAACACTGGGTACCTTTGTCTGTTTGTTTCCTTCCCCTATTTTTCTACTCATCCATCCATAAACTAGACAAAGTGGAGTGTGGTCCTTATGGCTTTCCCAATCCCATTGTCACCCCTCATAAGCTACATTTTTATACAACTGTCTTCGAGATTCATGGGTTCTGGGTTGTAGTTTGATAGTTTCAGGTATCCACCACCAGCTACCCCAATTCTTTGGAACCTAAAAAGGGTTGTCTAAAGTGTGCGTAAGAGTGCCCTCCAGAGTGACCTCTCGGCTCGTTTTGGAATCTCTCTGCCACTGAAGCTTATTTCATTTCCTTTCACATCCCCCTTTTGGTCAAGAAGATGTTCTCCGTCCCACGATGCCAGGTCTACATTCCTCCCCGGGAGTCATATTCCACGTTGCCAGGGAGATTCACTCCCCTGGGTGTCTGATCCCACGTAGGGGGGAGGGCAGTGATTTCACCTTTCAAGTTGGCTTATGTTATGCTAAATTTAAAATTAAAAATTATAAATTTCAAAAAAGTTGGTGAGGCCCTCATAGCCCTGTTATCATAGTGAACAGGTAAATATATCTCCTGCCACATTCTAACTATTCAGGTTAGACAAACAGAGCTGTACTGTGACACAGGTCTTCCTGCGATTAAGACAGACATAGAAAATGTCTGTGTTGGGGACTCTAAAGAAAGAAGAAGCCATTTTTCTTTGAGAGACCCATAACAGAAAGGTCAGGATGGGTCAAAATTATTCTAGTAACCTATCTGAATAAAGGACATCAAGGGTTCTTTGGGGAGGAGATAAGGGTTTCTGTTGGCAGGACCCAATATTAAACCTGTAGGGGTTTTTCACAGAGGCATTGTAACAGGGTTGTTTATGAAATATTCAAATATGTAGGCAGGCAGTCAGATATATATGGATTTGAGGCCTTTATTAGCTGAGTGGAGGGATAACTGTCAAATCCTTTATAACTATACTCTGTGGTAATCTCCATACTGGATAGGATAATTAACAAAGATGCATGGGCCTCATGCGTCTCTGATATTAACCTAGGATATCCAAATATTAAATAGTAAACTATATTTAAATATAACAATAATAGAAAGAGTTTAGTACCAGCCTGAGTGCATTGTAAAAGACATGAGACATAAGAAGGATGAGAAAAGGGGAAAAATAAGTCCTAAATCAACCACAGAGAAACTGAATATATACATGTTCAATTAGTACAACTGGGTGTAAACAAGAAATCAGTCAATGGATATACAATATGCTGGAAAAATCCTTAGGTCACTGGACTAGTTTTAACCGCCTGGTTTTCTAGAAAAGCAGTGTTACTGAAGGAGCCTCTATTGCTTTAGGGCTACTAAATAGTTCTCACCTGCTGTAGCCTGTTCTTATCCACCTGACACTTCATAGGGTAGCCTGAATAAAGTATTTTTAATGAGTGATATTGGATTAGGAAAAAAAAGACAAAGAAGAAACTTTCAGAGACGTTTTCTTTGTCAAAGTAGAAAGAAGGTGGACAATGAGAGTGGAAGGAAACAAAAACAAAGAAGTGTTATGTTAACCCAAACCCAATATCCTATCTTTATTATTTCTGCTGCACAATAAGAAGAGAATGTGTGGGGAGGGTCTTTGGGAGTGTCAAGGACATTATTTGTGCTCTTGAATAATTTGGGCCTTTTGTACCCCTCTGGGTTATCATAAGGGATTGTAAGGTTTTATGTTTTCTAAGCTGCTAGTGCTGCACTGTCTTCCAAGGCAACCAAAGGAGAGCTCATGAAACACAGTAAGTCAACATAACAACCTCATTAAGAGCATGAGTTTAGGAGTGAGAGATTGTTATGGTTGTTGGGAAAGAATTAAATATGTTAAACCACTATTATTTAAGAGAGTATACTGATGTCTATTTAAGAAGTTGTAAGACCTTAAGCAGGTATTAGATATGCTTGTGGTGTTAACCTAACGTAGTTGTTAAAGATCTGAGAGTTAGGCAGTTGGAACCTCGGGTAGACAGCTGAATAGTCTCTTGCATGCTTTCTTCATAGTCGTTTGACATATTAAATTCTTTCCTAAAACTGGAAGCTATGACTTTTAACTACAAAACGTTATGGCTGCATAAAAAGGAACAAAAATAATTGTACCTGAAATTCTCAACCTAACATGACTTTAATATGAAATGTGGCTTTTAATTTCAAATGCTATCACTGCAGAGAAGGAAGCCCTCAACATGTTTTTAATACAAAATGTTTTGTAAAATGGGAAGCGTCTTACCCAATGTCACAGGGATTATGATGGGTCCAGTCCTGTGAGCTGGTTGTCTTGATTCTCACTCCAACTGTTTGTTCAGCAGAGCCTTTACTAGGCTTTTCACATGCAGATTTTCCAGGTCACATTTATCTTTGATATTTACCTACGTGATCCAAAATGAAGACAGGGGATAAACCAATAAAATGGACAAAGTGTAAAGAAATTTCCCTACCAAAACACCAGTCAGCATGTCATTCTGAAATACAGGAATGGGGCAAAATCATCCATAGTATAGATGCCCATATTTTTTATCCTTCTTGTTCTTATAATGACAAAATGCTCTCCGTGACACAGTATGTTATTTGGTTTATCTTGAAATCACCTCTCTCAGTAAAAGTATGACATGTAGATGGGAAAGGAGGGAATTAACAATTGTCTCATGTCTTCTTTGGGCCAGACTGTGTAGTAGCAGTTTGGTTGGTTGGTTGAACGTTTTCTGTTTGAATCCTCACATCAGTCCTCATGTGGAGTTTTCTCTTCTACACAAGTGCAATTTTTTCAACAGAGTTGCAATCACACCCTACATCTATCTCATGGTCTGCTGATACAAAATACGTTTCATTGCTTTGTTTGCCCACTTCATAAAAATGGTTACCTGGAGAAAATTTAGGAAACTTAGCAATTGCCATCTTGTGAAGAACCAGAACTGCCGGACCCAGGTCCTTACTGAGGAAGGGTGGGAAATACAGTCTTCTCAGGATTCTAGAATTTTTTATCCTCAGCTTGAGTTATGTTGTGTATGTTATATACAAATGAAATCATAATGGCTTGACTTTAATTTTTATTATAATATCTTTCTTCTGCGTAATGTATATCTTTTTTCATCTTTTAAATTTCCAAATAAAAAAGCAAATCCCTGCAATAATAATCCAAATATAATGATTATTATATACAGATTTGTTCTATATATTCCCACATTTTTTTCTATACATACTTATAAATGTGTACACTTTTTGAAACCAGCCTTTTAATCTCTTCCAAGAGTATGTGTGAATATCTTTCCATATGAATATTTTCCACATCACTTTTTTGTGAATTACTTTACCAGATTTTTCTATATTTCTAAAATTTTATCTCAATTTTCTCATAATGAAAATCATTCAAGCTTGCTCTTTTCAAAATCAAATTTTAAAAATGGATAAATGTAATATACAAAAGTTAAAAATGTCCTGCCTCTCCAGCTATACTTATGTCTCCAGTTAATAAATTAGCATGTATATTTCAAATTTTTCTTGCATTCATTGTACTAACGTACACGTTTTTTTGTAAAAGATGGGGATATGTGATACCGAACATTCTTCAATTTGCTTAGTTTTAGAATATACCTTGGACATCTTTTCTTATCATTTCATTTAGAATTAGCTCATTCCTTTTATGACTGCATAGAATTTGACATTATGGATGTACTATCCTACAACCTATTCTATTATGTTTTAAACATTATAATTCTTTCTCAAGAGTATATAAAAACACAAATAAATACATTCTGCTTGAACCAGAGTCTGGATTATTGCCTAAATATTTGAATTGTGGAGAAAGTACCAGCAGCCAGGTTAACTAGATTTCTCATATTCATGGAAAAATCCACCTTCAGCTAAAGACAATGGAGTGTGTGTGTGTGTGTGTGTGCGCATGTGTGTGTATCTGGTTAAGTGTCTATAACAAAATGTATTATTCCCCATTCAGTTTCATAGTGTTCTAAAAAATCCAAAGGTACGTAAAATCTAAAGAAGAAAATACACACAATCAATAATCCAGCGTCTTAATTGTTCACTTCTTGCATTAGAGTCTAATCCCCTTGATTTCTTCACTAATCACATGTATATTTGAACATACTATACAAAATTACATTTACCCACACACATATTTGAATTCCTTTTCATATTTATGTATCCTTACACCATCTTTGGAAAGGTAGTATTTTTCCCCATGCTTTTAAAATCTCACACCAGTTACATTTATGCTGACATAGATACTACATGCTAAGTTATGTGGAAGAAAAAAGTGAAAAATTTCTTCTCTTTATTTCCCTTGACCTTTCCCCAAAACATCCTTTATTACTAGATACACTGCTTTATTTTAATATATATCTAATATTCTTTAGTTTATGATCTTTCAGATATTTTTCATATTACACTACAAACAGGAATATACCATTTCTTGAAGGCTAGGTAGAAATGTAGACACAGATCTTTTTTTGCACATCAGTAAAAAAAGTGATTTTTTTTAAGTCACTGAATAGCTCCTGACAAATTACCAAACTCCAAATTCTCAGATGCTCTTGAATCTGCAGTTATCCATTACTTAGATAATTACTATACAAACTCTACCAAAACAGTAAGATTTGTTTGGAACACAATCAACACAAGGAAAGTAACATAAAAAGCCAACATCACCAACCAACTTTTCCATTTAAAATTGCCATAAACATTTATTTTCAAAGTAAGCAAGATTAATTTCCCAAAGTTATTTTTTTCACCATTTATCTTAGCCACCATTGCTTTTTGATTGAAATACATAATTTGCTTTTTTAAAGTTAGCTTTTACAACCTAATGAAGTATTTTTTCCACAGGTGTAATCTGATCACTGCTTCCCTCATGGTGGACTTTTAAGAAATGTAAAGGAATACAAAATCCAAATCCAGGTATTAATTCCCTCGCAGTAAAAACAACTCTCACAAAATGGCACTCCTTCTCCAGTACTCCAAAGCAATAGTCCCTTTTTATTCTCACCTTTACTCCAAAGCCTGGAGAATCCCCGGAATATAGCTAGCTTTTAGGACAGACATTGCCTCTAAGCTGCTTCTCTCTTTAGCAGAAGCCTCTGAATCCTGTGGAGCAGCTCCTCCTCCAAGGCTGGCCAGGAACACAGCTCACTTCCAAGCTTTTAGAAGATGCCCTGCCCCTCCCTGTGATGGGGAAAGCAGGAGGTCCTTCCCTCATTTAGAAGGAGGAGAATCACCAAGTTAAACTGAAATACTGTTTAAGGGAAGAAATATTCCTTTTAAATAATTTTAAAGCATAATGGCAATGTACCTCTGTTCAATTTCCTTTCAAACACGGGATGGGTGATTTCCTGAAAAAAATAGTAAAAGAGATAGCAAATCCCTTTATCGCATAATGAAGATACAGTTAAAAAATATTCCTTAGATATATTTTCTGGTCTTCTTTAGTACCTTATTTCTAGTGAATTTAAGCATGCTAAGGATCTTGATAGGGATTGTAATGAATTAATACTTTATTTTATGGAAATCAATTCTTAACAATTTTGATTCTGAAACTAGGACAAATCTGTCTCTCCTTTTAGTCAGGTCTTCTTATACTTCCTTCCTTAAGTCATTTCTAATGGTAAATCCTCAAACAAAATCTGATGATCCTGAAATTGTAAACAAAATCAATAATAAAATCACAATAAACCAAAGTAAAAAATCAGTTACCAACTCGGAAGTGCTTTTTAATGCATATGAGTGAATAAACAAAAATATCCCTAAATCAGCTCTTATATTTCAAAAGAAAGAAATGAACAATAGAGAAAAGGGTAAATGGCATAAGCAGAATATTCACAACGCTCTTCCCCATTCCTGAAATTTACTTTCCTGTGTGAGAAGCTCAAGTAGTATAACTCCAAGTCTCTCTCTGCTTCTTCTAGACTAGAGAGAGAGGCCACTAGGCTTATGGGTAGTTTTGCTAGAGTCTGGGGTTCTGTTAATTCCATTACACTCTCACAATTAGCAATACCCTGCAATTTACCTTCCTCTCTTAATAAAGGTGACATTTTGGCATTCATGTACTACCTCTCCTTTTGTTTTATCTCAATTTGTTCATTAGTTTTGAGGTATGATAATTGCAAATTTTTGTGCACCTAATAAATAACCTCAAAATGTATAATGCAAAACTCGATAGAAATACATTATTGAGTAAGCAAGAAAATTTTGATTAGCTCTAATACAAGTGGAGGGAAATGCTGATTAGCTCCTCCGGAGACTCTTAACATACAAAGCATTTTGACCTCTCCCAGTTTAAAGTCTATTTTGGTCTTGTAGTTTCTAATATGATTTCCAATACCAAGTTCCCTGAAGGGCTCTGACATAATTTAACAAACCAAGGCTTCTCAGCACTGCGACTCTATAAAAATAATTTCTTTTCATGAAAATCTCAGTAAAATTGTGAAGCACGTTCTGCTATGTGCATCAAGGGCATAAAACTAAAAACCATTGTTCACTGAAACCATATCAACCTCAAGAAGAGATAATTGAGAAAGTATGTTCTGTAAAATTGTAAGACCTTGACTAACTTTGCTGTTCAGAACAAAAGGTTTCTACTGTGAGGGGTTGCTTTTCATTGTTGTTGATGATTTTATTTTCTCTGGTATTAAAAATGATTTAAAAAGAAATCAGTGGATTGTTTATCCTGGACAGAATATATGGTATGTGAAATTACGAACCACCTGCTTCATAAATCAAGCCCTCAATCTTGAGGGTTGCTCTTGTGAAACTTAGGGCTGTAAATGGGAAGCTAACCTTCCTATAATTATGCCTAAGAGGCTTGTCCAGAGAACCTCTTTTGTTGTTCAGATGTGGCCTTTCTCTCCCTAATCCCAACTCGGCAAATAAATTCATTAAACTCCCCGGTACATGGAACATGACTCCCAGGGGAGCAGATCTCCCTGGCTATGTGGGACAGAACTCCCAGGAAGGAGACTGGCCCTGGCATTGAGGGATTGAAAATGCCTTCTTGACCAAAAGGGTTAAAGGAAAGGAAACACAATAAGGTTTCAGGGGCTAGAGATTTCAAATAGAGTCGAGAGGCTATTCTGGAGGCTATGCTTATGCAAGCTCCACCTAGATATGCTAAATGGCCACAGTATGCCAAGCCCTAACCAACAGTGGTCCCAAAATACCTAGATCCCTATCTGAGATTCTATAAAAGTTTCATTCACTAAGTTTTGTCTCTCAGAAACTTAAATCCACCAGAGTGTTCCTATGCCAGACAAGTCCTAAAATCCAGAGGCAATAGCCTCTTTTAGAACAACAACCAGATGCAGCCCCCTTCCCCATAATGTTGACAACCTTTTCAATATGAACAAGTTAGGGTGGTCACTGCCTAGACACACCTGAAGATTGAGAAAGTGATTAAACAAGAGGAAGGGATAGCAACAGACAGGATAGGATTTAACAAAGGATTACAAACACTGAAACTATATATAAATATATATACATATATTTTTTAGATGCTCGGGTATTAGAATAGCTAGAAGAAAATAACTGAAATGGTGGAACTGTAACCCATAAAATTCTTTGAAATTACCAATATAACTACTTGTTAAATTGTACTTTGAAAGTTACCACCTTTCTGTATATATGTTATATTTCACAATGAGGAAATAACTGAAATTGTGGAGCTTGTACATTCTTTGAAATTCGCTCTCTTTTTGTTAAATTGCACTTTGAAAGTTATCACTGTTATGCATATATGTTCAATTTCACAACAAAAAGTGTATTAAAAAAAGAAATCAGTGGAAAATATAAAATAAACATGCCAAAGTATAACATTGAAAATATTAAGTGTTAATGAGGATGAGGAACAACTGGAAGGCTCATAAACTGTTGATGGGAGTGTAAAATGGAAGGGACATTATGGAAAAGGTTTTCACATTTACCCCTAAACATTATAGAGGTTAACAAAGAATGATTTAAGACTTAAAGTAGCTGAATGATCTGTCACATTTGGTACTAGAGACATGGTCTCCAAACAGCACCATGTGTGCCACAGAGCATGTATGACTATCCAGACAATGTGGGAAGAAAATATTCAAAATTCAATTTATTCATATTGATTTATTTAATAAACTTTTATTTACGAACATTTAAAAATGTACATAATAAATTATTAGCATTGTAGTACATTATATACTTTATAAAATTTGCAACTATTGGGAGGTGCATGTTCACATTTCTCACAGTGGTGTTAAAAATAATATGTGGAGAGCTTATGTACACATAGCCCTTCCACTTATCTTCTCCCTGATTTGCATGGTTTGGGATTGCATTCTCATGAAATGATGAATTAATCTGAACTTCCTAGATTCCCTATATATTGGTTTCAATGCTCAGAGAGGCTAACATTACTCCCACTAATCTTTATGATAATAATGAGAAACTGAATTAAAAATAAGCCATTTTTTTTACAAAAGGGTTGGTTCTTGTAACTTCAGACAATGCTACAAAATATGAGCAAAGCCAAAATTTTAATATCAACAATGATTGTGTCATTCTTTAATGTCCACCTCAATTTAATTTTTGAGTTCTCCAATTGACTTTGAGACCTTGAAAATAACTAGTGAATAATTTTTATACCTAGAAATTTCATAAGAAATTCAGAATTCATAAACAGAGCATCAAACATACCAAGTTACAATGCAAAACTTTTTATTTACATTATTACTTACATATAAATATATTGGCTCTTTATAATGCTCAAATTAAAATGATAAGATCACTGGTATATACATCATCTTATAATATGTTAAGAAGGTTAATTATATTTTAAAGTTCAAATTTAAATCTTTCTATATAAAATGTATTTCTGTTCGTGTATGTAGGTCTGTACACTTAAATATATACATATAATGGCATATTAATTTAAATAATAACAGGAGCTTAAAAATAGTAGAAAGGAGAAGATTAAACAACTAAAATGAAAATGATCTCAGAATATACATCTGTCCTCACAATGAAAACATATGACCTTATTTTCTATTTTTCATATATTCTTTCCAGATACCAAAAGATTTAATGTGCCTCATCTGTATGTATATTTTCAATTCTCCAAAGCTAATTTTTCTCTTTTATCCTGCCTCTTCTTACCTCATAGATTCCTCATAGCAGGAAAAGAAAAATTTCTTATTTATTATTGTGCTTCTTTCTGCTGTGTTTATTTTAAATATAGTATTGTCACTATGGTTAAAGAGGTAGTCAAGGATAAAACTGTTCCTTGCCATTAGGTACCTATATTTTAATTTTAATTGAGCAGCCAGTTTCCCCTAATAGCCTTCCTCTTTGTTATTTTCTTCCCCCAAATCAGACCCTAAATTTAGAATAGTAAAACTTTCAAGATGTCTCCTATACCCAAATCATCTTTGGCATTTTCCAGATGGCTAGAAGATTATACAAATGGCTTATTACATCACCTTGTAAAAGGAAAAATTAAAAATATACTTCATATTTTATTTGATGTGCTTCATATTTTATAATTCAATCAATAGTGTTATAAGAACAACTAACTTTTTCAGACACACATTATGGAAAGAATGTCAGTTCAAAAAGAGAAGCTCAGCTTCTCCTAGATTAATAGTATATAGCTAAATGCTATTGATATAAATATGTTTCAGTGACTATCATTTTAGGATAGATAGAAGCACGTTCTTGTTTATATGTATGGGCTAACAAAAACTTTTCAGAAATTGAAGTGTAAGATTTCATTCATAGGTTAACATTAGTGATGACTATAATGCACATTTTATGGGAAGGTTTAAAAAGCCCTAGAGATTTGTCAGTAATAGTCCATAAAACAATCTTATACTTCGAACAATCTTTGCCTATGTCCTTGGAAAGAGTCACAGTTAGGTCCATATTTATGTATTGGACCCAATAGGAGAGTCCATGAGCCTCTATTCTTATACTGTTAATTACTATAATAAATTAACTCAAGTCTGTCATTCTTGTAACTCTCCCCCACTCCACCCACGTAAGCTCAAGGGTCTCTGTTACAAGCCACAAACCAACGATTGGGTATTATTGAAGAAATGGTGAAGAAAGTTCGTCTTAGAGCCACAATGAAACGGATTGCACAAAGAACATGAGATTCACGATTTCCAGAACTATTTCAGTCCAGAAGCCAAGGACCTCAAGAGGCAGGCTTCTGATCTAAGACAAAATAGAACAATAATTAATTACATGAGAGTAAGTGAGGACCGAGTGAGACTAATGAGAAAAATCTAATCGCAATAGTTTGCATTGGGAACTTTTAGGTATTGTGCTTAGTATAATCTATTCTGACAGTCTTGTATCATGAAGTTTTTCTTTTGCCCTGTCCTTCTCCTTCTCTCTTTCTTCCTCCTCCTTCTTCTCCTCCACCCCTTTTAACTCTATCAAAATCACACAGGAATAGGAATAAACTTGCTCTTTAAGTGGTATGAAATTACAAGTTATCCCAAAAAATTCATGGGAAGAATACTATGTTGTAGCTCATGTCATCAAGTTTTAGGATGCAACAGATTGAATTCCTGAGAATATTTCAGTATGTGTGTATAGCCCATCAGAATCCAGAAACACACAAAATTTCCTATATGTTTACATTAAGAAATTTTAGTGTTCAAAAGGCTGTAAATATGAATTTTCAGGAGAATAAAAAAACTTAGAATGATAACTCTAGAACAGGAAACTGTTCACAAGGCCAACTGTTTAGTCTTTATACATTGTCAGGGAGGTATATGATGAAATGGTTACATGTTTGATATTTTCAATATGCCAGGCAGTCTGAAAGATATGAATTTAGCTGTGTGATCTTAAGGAAGTTCCTTAACCTCTTGTGTTTTAGTTTTCTCATCTATAAAATGTGAGTAATCCTAATACCTAGCTCTAGAGTTGCTGAGTAATTAAAACAATACTGTAGTTCATGTGAAATTAAATAAAATTTGAACTGTGACCATACCTGAAATGTCAAATCTAAAGGTAAAACCACCTAATCAGAAAAGACAAGCCTATCATCATGGAACAAGGACTACACTTGGTAAGAATGCCTAAAAAGACATCCCAGGAAACTATATGATTCCTGCTCTGTTGCCTAAAGTGCCCCTGCCCTACAGGTAGTAAAGAATGTCTCATTTTGGCAGATCAGGAACCTTGGAAATTTGGGGGACCTCTGGAAATGTGGGTTAATTTCACAGTATTAGGTATTGTAAGCAAATTGTGGTGAATTTCTTGGTCCTTCTTCTCTAGCTTTGGAGCAAATAAATTCACAAAAATAATAGGAAGTATTTAAAATAGAGCTTTGGATTCCTATCATACTCTTCAGACAGAAGTTAATCAAACTTTGATAGTTTCTCATCAAGAAAAGGTTGTTAACTATCCATAAAGGGACATGTGTATATTCAGTAACACTCTTGATACAGCTATGTAAATATATCTGGGTATGTTAAAAAAAGAACAAACTCTAAAAAATCCCAGGTTCATAAGCAAAATTAATTGTTACTGCTAAAATTTATTTTCTTTGGAATTTTACTTGTAAAGTCTTCCTAGATGTTGGAAACTGAGTTAAAAGTATAAACACAAGTACTAATAATTATGGTGGTAATAGCTTAGAAAGTAAGCTTAAGTCTCAGTTTAGTTATATTCAAAATTTTTTAAAGTGATGAGTCAAGCAATAAATAAAATGAGAATGATTATTATTTTTGGTAGACCAAAAGAAGGGACAGTCAAAGAAAAAAATTTCCCCAAACTAAGAAATGGGCAAACTGTGTATTCTGTCTGCATCTTTAGTTTTCAACTTGAAGGAACTAACTGGCAAGAACCTGTTACTTTGTGCTCTGCTTCCAATTTCTGTTGACTTTGTTTCATGTTTAAAATTTAGATGTCTCTATTAGATACTATTGCTGAAGGATGAAAATTTGCAATTCCAATCTCAGGCAGATATACTCTTAACATTTGCTATTTAAATGTACTGATTTTTTTTTTAATCTTATGACTGATAAAACCACAAGTCAGCACACAAGCTTCCTTTGTAACAACTAGCAAGGACATTATGTTTTTAAGACTTTGTGAAAGAAACTTTCTTACTTAAACAAAAATATAAAAGTCTACTTGTAAGGCGGGGCAAGATGGCAGACTGGTGAGCTGTAAGTTTTAGTTACTCCTCCAGGAAAGTAGGTAAAAAGCCAGGAACTGTGTGGACTGGACACCACAGAGCAATCTGTCTTCGGGCATACTTCATACAACACTCATGAAAATGTCGAACTGCTGAGATCAGCGAAATCTGTAAGTTTTTGCGGCCAGGGGACCCGCGCCCCTCCCTGCCAGGCTCAGTCCCGTGGGAGGAGGGGCTGTCAGCTCCGGGAAGGAGAAAGGAGAACTGCAGTGGCTGCTCATATCGGAAACTCATTCTACTGATCCAGACTCCAACCATAGATAGACTGAGACCAGACACCAGAGAATCTGAGAGCAGCCAGCCCAGCAGAGAGGAGACAGGCATAGAAAAAAAAAAATAACACGAAAAACTCCAAAGTAAAAGCAGAGGATTTTTGGAGTTCTGGTGAACACAGAAAGGGGAAGGGCGGAGCTCAGGCCTTGAGGCGCATATGCAAATCCCGAAGAAAAGCTGATCTCTCTGCCCTGTGGACCTTTCCTTAATGGCCCTGGTTGCTTTGTCTATTAGCATTTCAATAACCTATCAGATCTCTGAGGAGGGCCCTTTTTTTTTTAATCCTTTTTTCTTTTTCTAAAACAATTACCCTAAGAAGCCCAATACAGAAAGCTTCAAAGACTTTCAATTTGGGCACATCAAGTCAAGAGCAGAACTAAGAGAGCTCTGAGACAAAAGGCAATAATCCAGTGGCTGAGAAAATTCACTAAACACCACAACTTCCCAAGAAAAGGGGGGTGTCCGCTCACAGCCATCATCCTGGTGGACAGGAAACACTCCTGCCCATCGCCAGCCCCATAGCCCAGAGCTGCCCCAGACAACCCAGTGTGACAGAAGTGCTTCAAATAACAGGCACACACCACAAAACTGGGCGTGGACATTAGCCTTCCCTGCAACCTCAGCTGATTGTCCCAGAGTTGGGAAGGTGGAGCAGTGTGAATTAACAAAGCCCCATTCAGCCATCATTTGAGCAGACTGGGAGCCTCCCTACACAGCCCAGCAGCCCAGAACTGCCCTGGGGGGACGGCACTCACCTGTGACAGAGCACAGTCATCCCTCAACAGAGGACCCGGGGTGCACAGCCTGGAAGAGGGGCCCACTTGCAAGTCTCAGGAGCCATACGCCAATACCAAGGACTTGTGGGTCAGTGGCAGAGACAAACTGTGGCAGGACTGAACTGAAGGATTAGACTATTGCAGCAGCTTTAAAACTCTAGGATCATCAGGGAGATTTGATTGTTAGGGCCACCCCCCTCCCCGACTGCCCAGAAACACGCCCCACATACAGGGCAGGCAACACCAACTACACACGCAAGCTTGGTACACCAATTGGGCCCCACAAGACTCACTCCCCCACTCACGAAAAAGGCTAAGCAGGGGAGAACTGGCTTGTGGAGAACAGGTGGCTCGTGGACGCCACCTGCTGGTTAGTTAGAGAAAGTGTACTACACGAAGCTGTAGATCTGATAAATTAGAGATAAGGACTTCAATAGGTCTACAAACCCTAAAAGAACCCTATCAAGTTCAGCAAATGCCACGAGGCCAAAAACAACAGAAAATTATAAAGCATATGAAAAAACCAGACGATATGGATAACCCAAGCCCAAGCACCCAAATCAAAAGACCAGAAGAGACACAGCACCTAGAGCAGCTACTCAAAGAAATAAAGATGAACAATGAGACTATAGTACGGGATATGAAGGAAATCAAGAAGACTCTAGAAGAGCATAAAGAAGACATTGCAAGACTAAATAAAAAAATAGATGATCTTATGGAAATTAAAGAAACTGTTGACCAAATTAAAAAGATTCTGGACACTCATAGTACAAGACTAGAGGAAGTTGAACAACGAATCAGTGACCTGGAAGATGACAGAATGGAAAATGAAAGCATAAAAGAAAGAATGGGGAAAAAAATTGAAAAAATCGAAATGGACCTCAGGGATATGATAGATAATATGAAACGTCCAAATATAAGACTCATTGGTGTCCCAGAAGGGGAAGAAAAGGGTAAAGGTCTAGGAAGAGTATTCAAAGAAATTGTTGGGGAAAACTTCCCAAATCTTCTAAACAGCATAAATACACAAATCATAAATGCTCAGCGAACTCCAAATAGAATAAATCCAAATAAACCCACTCCGAGACATATACTGATCACACTGTCAAACACAGAAGAGAAGGAGCAAGTTCTGAAAGCAGCAAGAGAAAAGCAATTCACCACATACAAAGGAAACAGCATAAGACTAAGTAGTGACTACTCAGCAGCCACCATGGAGGCAAGAAGGCAGTGGCACGATATATTTAAAATTCTGAGTGAGAAAAATTTCCAGCCAAGAATACTTTATCCAGCAAAGCTCTCCTTCAAATTTGAGGGAGAGCTTAAATTTTTCACAGACAAACAAATGCTGAGAGAATTTGCTAACAAGAGACCTGCCCTACTGGAGATACTCAAGGGAGCCCTACAGACAGAGAAACAAAGACAGGACAGAGAGACTTGGAGAAAGGTTCAGTACTAAAGAGATTCGGTATGGGTACAATAAAGGATATTAATAGAGAGAGGGAAAAATATGGCAATCATAAACCAAAGGATAAGATGGCCAATTCAAGAAATGCCTTCACGGTTTTAACGTTGAATGTAAATGGATTAAACTCCCCAATTAAAAGATATAGATTCGCAGAATGGATCAAAAAAAATGAACCATCAATATGTTGCATACAAGAGACTCATCTTAGACACAGGGACACAAAGAAACTGAAAGTGAAAGGATGGAAAAAAATATTTCATGCAAGCTACAGCCAAAAGAAAGCAGGTGTAGCAATATTAATCTCAGATAAAATAGACTTCAAATGCAGGGATGTTTTGAGAGACAAAGAAGGCCACTACATACTAATAAAAGGGGCAATTCAGCAAGAAGAAATAACAATCATAAATGTCTATGCACCCAATCAAGGTGCCACAAAATACATGAGAGAAACACTGGCAAAACTAAAGGAAGCAATTGATGTTTCCACAATAATTGTGGGAGACTTCAACACATCACTCTCTCCTATAGATAGATCAACCAGACAGAAGACCAATAAGGAAATTGAAAACCTAAACAATCTGATAAATGAATTAGATTTAACAGACATATACAGGACATTACATCCCAAATCACCAGGATACACATACTTTTCTAGTGCTCATGGAACTTTCTCCAGAATAGATCATATGCTGGGACATAAAACAAGCCTCAATAAATTTAAAAAGATTGAAATTATTCAAAGCACATTCTCTGACCACAATGGAATACAATTAGAAGTCAATAACCATCAGAGACTTAGAAAATTCACAAATACCTGGAGGTTAAACAACACACTCCTAAACAATCAGTGGGTTAAAGAAGAAATAGCAAGAGAAATTGCTAAATATATAGAGACAAATGAAAATGAGAACACAACATACCAAAACCTATGGGATGCAGCAAAAGCAGTGCTAAGGGGGAAATTTATAGCACTAAATGCATATATTAAAAAGGAAGAAAGAGCCAAAATCAAAGAACTAATGGATCAACTGAAGAAGCTAGAAAATGAACAGCAAACCAATCCTAAACCAAGTAGAAGAAAAGAAATAACAAGGATTAAAGCAGAAATAAATGACATAGAGAACAAAAAAACAATAGAGAGGATAAATATCACCAAAAGTTGGTTCTCTGAGAAGATCAACAAGATTGACAAGCCCCTAGCTAGACTGACAAAATCAAAAAGAGAGAAGACCCATATAAACAAAATAATGAATGAAAAAGGTGACATAACTGCAGATCCTGAAGAAATTAAAAAAATTATAAGAGGATATTATGAACAACTGTATGGCAACAAACTGGATAATGTAGAAGAAATGGACAATTTCCTGGAAACATATGAACAACCTAGACTGACCAGAGAAGAAATAGAAGACCTCAACCAACCCATCACAAGCAAAGAGATCCAATCAGTCATCAAAAATCTTCCCACAAATAAATGCCCAGGGCCAGATGGCTTCACAGGGGAATTCTACCAAACTTTCCAGAAAGAACTGACACCAATCTTACTCAAACTCTTTCAAAACATTGAAGAAAATGGAACACTACCTAACTCATTTTATGAAGCTAACATCAATCTAATACCAAAACCAGGCAAAGATGCTACAAAAAAGGAAAACTACCGGCCAATCTCCCTAATGAATATAGATGCAAAAATCCTCAACAAAATACTTGCAAATCGAATCCAAAGACACATTAAAAAAATCATACACCATGACCAAGTGGGGTTCATTCCAGGCATGCAAGGATGGTTCAACATAAGAAAAACAATCAATGTATTACAACACATTAACAAGTCAAAAGGGAAAAATCAATTGATCATCTCAATAGATGCTGAAAAAGCATTTGACAAAATCCAACATAAAAACACTTCAAAAGGTAGGAATTGAAGGAAACTTCCTCAACATGATAAAGAGCATATATGAAAAACCCACAGCCAGCATAGTACTCAATGGTGAGAGACTGAAAGCCTTCCCTCTAAGATCAGGAACAAGACAAGGATGCCCGCTGTCACCACTGTTATTCAACATTGTGCTGGAAGTGCTAGCCAGGGCAATCCGGCAAGACAAAGAAATAAAAGGCATCCAAATTGGAAAAGAAGAAGTAAAACAGTCATTGTTTGCAGATGATATGATCTTATATCTAGAAAACCCTGGGAAATCAACGATACACCTACTAGAGCTAATAAACAAATTTAGCAAAGTAGCGGGATACAAGATTAATGCACATAAGTCAGTAATGTTTCTATATGCTAGAAATGAACAAACTGAAGAGACACTCAAGAAAAAGATACCATTTTCAATAGCAACTAAAAAAATCAAGTACCTAGGAATCAACTTAACCAAAGATGTAAAAGACCTATACAAAGAAAACTACATAACTCTACTAAAAGAAATAGAAGGGGACCTTAAAAGATGGAAAAATATTCCATGTTCATGGATAGGAAGGCTAAATGTCATTAAGATGTCAATTCTACCCAAACTCATCTACAGATTCAATGCAATCCCAATCAAAATTCCAACAACCTACTTTGCAGACTTGGAAAAGCTAGTTATCAAATTTATTTGGAAAGGGAAGATGCCTCGAATTGCTAAAGACACTCTAAAAAAGAAAAACGAAGTGGGAGGACTTACACTCCCTGACTTTGAAGCTTATTATAAAGCCACAGTTGCCAAAACAGCATGGTACTGGCACAAAGATAGACATATAGATCAATGGAATCGAATTGAGAATTCAGAGATAGACCCTCAGATCTATGGCCGACTGATCTTTGATAAGACCCCCAAAGTCACTGAACTGGGTCATAATGGTCTTTTCAACAAATGGGGCTGGGAGAGTTGGATATCCATATCCAAAAGAATGAAAGAGGACCCCTACCTCACCCCCTACACAAAAATTAACTCAAAATGGACCAAAGATCTCAATATAAAAGAAAGTACCATAAAACTCCTAGAAGATAATGTAGGAAAACATCTTCAAGACCTTGTATTAGGCGGCCACTTCCTAGACTTTACACCCAAAACACAAGCAACAAAAGAGAAAATAGATAAATGGGAACTCCTCAAGCTTAGAAGTTTCTGCACCTCAAAGGAATTTCTCAAAAAGGTAAAGAGGCAGCCAACTCAATGGGAAAAAATTTTTGGAAACCATGTATCTGACAAAAGACTGATATCTTGCATATATAAAGAAATCCTACAACTCAATGACAATAGTACAGACAGCCCAATTATAAAATGGGCAAAAGATATGAAAAGACAGTTCTCTGAAGACGAAATACAAATGGCCAAGAAACACATGAAAAAATGTTCAGCTTCACTAGCTATTAGAGAGATGCAAATTAAGACCACAATGAGATACCATCTAACACCGGTTAGAATGGCTGCCATTAAACAAACAGGAAACTACAAATGCTGGAGGGGATGTGGAGAAATTGGAACTCTTATTCATTGTTGGTGGGACTGTATAATGGTTCAGCCACTCTGGAAGTCAGTCTGGCAGTTCCTTAGAAAACTAGATATAGAGCTACCATTCGATCCAGCGATTGCACTTCTCGGTATATACCCGGAAGATCGGAAAGCAGTGACATGAACAGATATCTGCACGCCAATGTTCATAGCAGCATTATTCACAATTGCCAAGAGATGGAAACAACCCAAATGTCCTTCAACAGATGAGTGGATAAATAAAATGTGGTATATACACACGATGGAATACTACGCGGCAGTAAGAAGGAACGATCTCGTGAAACATATGACAACATGGATGAACCTTGAAGACATAATGCTGAGTGAAATAAGCCAGGCACAAAAAGAGAAATATTATATGCTACCACTAATGTGAACTTTGAAAAATGTAAAACAAATGGTTTATAATGTAGAATGTAGGGGAACTAGCAGTAGAGAGTAATTAAGGAAGGGGGAACAATAATCCAAGAAGAACAGATAAACTTTTTAACGTTCTGGGGATGCCCAGAAATGACTATGGTCTGTTAATTTCTGATGGATATAGTAGGAACAAGTTCACAGAAATGTTGCTATATTATGTAACTTTCCTGTGGTAAAGTAGGAACATGTTGGAAGTTAAGCAGTTATCTTAGGTTAGTTGTCTTTTTCTTACTCCCTTGTTATGGTCTCTTTGAAATGTTCTTTTATTGTATGTTTGTTTTCTTTTTAACTTTTTTTTTCATACAGTTGATTTAAAAAAGAAGGGAAAGTTAAAAAAAAAAAAAGAAAGAAAGAAAAACAAGGAAAAAAAAAAAAAAGATGTAGTGCCCCCTTGAGGAGCCTGTGGAGAATGCAGGGGTATTCGCCTACCCCACCTCCATGGTTGCTAACATGACCACAGACATAGGGGACTGGTGGTTTGATGGGTTGAGCCCTCTACCATAAGTTTTACCCTTGGGAAGACGGTTGCTGCAAAGGAGAGGCTAGGCCTCCCTATATTTGTGCCTAAGAGTCTCCTCCTGAATGCCTCTTTGTTGCTCAGATGTGGCCCTCTCTCTCTGGCTAAGCCAACTTGAAAGGTGAAATCACTGCCCTCCCCCCTACGTGGGATCAGACACCCAGGGGAGTGAATCTCCCTGGCAACGTGGAATATGACTCCCGGGAAGGAATGTAGACCCGGCATCGTGGGACGGAGAACATCTTCTTGACCAAAAGGGGGATGTGAAAGGAAATGAAATAAGCTTCAGTGGCAGAGAGATTCCAAAAGGAGCCGAGAGATCATTCTGGTGGGCACTCTTACGGACACTTTAGACAACCCTTTTTAGGTTCTAAAGAATTGGGGTAGCTGGTGGTGGATACCTGAAACTATCAAACTACAACCCAGAACCCATGAATCTCGAAGACAGTTGTATAAAAATGTAGCTTATGAGGGGTGACAATGGGATTGGGAAAGCCATAAGGACCAAACTCTACTTTGTCTAGTTTATGGATGGATGTGTAGAAAAGTAGGGGAAGGAAACAAACAGACAAAGGTACCCAGTGTTCTTTTTTACTTCAATTGCTCTTTTTCACTCTAATTATTGTTCTTGTTATTTTTGTGTGTGTGCTAATGAAGGTGTCAGGGATTTATTTAGGTGATGAATGTACAACTATGCAATGGTACTGTAAACAATCGAAAGTACAATTTGTTTTGTATGACTGTGTGGTATGCGAATTTATCTCAATAAAATGATGATTAAAAAAAAAAAAAAAGTCTACTTGTTTATGTAAGCATTCCTAGTTCCGAAATATGTATCCATTCCATTTCAATACTCATTCTAACCTAGCACACTCTTTTTAAATGCAATTTTATTGAGATATACTCACCATATAATTCATCCAAAGTATACAATCAATGGCACACGGTATCGTCATATAGTTGCTCAGAACACTTACTAAAAATGATTTTGTCTTCTTGCTGTTTCTTTTGCTAGTGAGTTAATAAAAGTTTACTGACACATTTTGGGGACAAATGTGTCTAAAACAAATTTCTATCAGATTAAATGCAAAGTATGTAACAACTCTTAAGGCATAGTCCTTGACCAATATCCAACACTGTTTATTAATAAACAGTATGACCATAAAAATCCACACTGGCTGACTCAGCTCACCGTAAGTACAAGGCAAGGTGAAGAGAACTTACTGGAGTTGAGACCCCCAGCTACAGAGAAAAGCAAACTAGTCAGTGAATCATTGCTGGGGCCAAAGGGGGCGAAGAAATCTCTGGTCAAATGTGCAGGAACATAATGGAGAGGGGAAAAGTGCTTCCACTAAAGAGAAAAGAAATCCCACAGAAAACCCACTGATATTTGGTCCACGGGGATACAAGGTTGCATTTGCCACATGTGGAGACTTTGTGTTCCTGAGGCAATACAAAAACCTATGCACTGCCAATGGTTAATGAAACTATGAGTTAGCCTACTTCGAGTGATTTTTTAAATGTAAGTAAATGTAAGTAAAGTTTCTGAGTACTTGACGACTAGGGGACACACTGAAGAAGGGCCAGGCTGGACCAGAATTATTATGGTATCTACTCTAAATAACATCATCAATTTCTAGTGAAGACCTATAGAAGAGTGTTAGTAAGGTCCACTGTTTAGCGTTTATAAATTGTCAGGGAGGCAAATGGCAGGATGGTTACATATTTAATATTTTTGATATGACAGGCAGTCTGATAGTTAAGAATTTATTACTCAACTCTGCCACTTATTGTTGTGTGATCTTAAGTTCCTTAATCTCTGTGCGCCTCAGTTTCCTCATCTATAAAGTATGAGTAATCCTAATACCTATTTCTAGAGTCAAAAAAGTTATAAAACAATACTTTAGTTCACCTGAATGCTGGAAAAAGAAATGTAAGCAGGGGAGACTAACATTACCATATGTGGAACCATATAACAGATTTACAATGATTAAAAGTGTTCAATATTAACCTAACTAGGCATGTGGCAAGAGACTAATGAAGACATACAAAGAGTAGGTGAAGATGAAAAAGAAGTCCAAAATGAACCACAGACTATCTGAGGATACACATGGTCCACTGATGCACACAAATTTAGACTAGAAATCTAGCATGGATTCTTTATGCTCTGGAAAAATCCTTGGGAAACTGATGTGTGTTTAATTCCTGGTTCTCTTCTAAAGCACTGCCTTTAAGTTGCATCTTTGGTTGTAGGACTCACCCTTGGTGACCTCTGCTTTTCCTCCTAAAATTTCAAGGGTTATTGAACACATGTTTTGAATAAGTAATACCCAAGGATATTGGATTAAATACAAGGCAGAGAAGAAGGAGCAGCAAAGGAATTTCTTATGTCAAAGAAGGAATCTGGTCCATGAGAATGAAGTAGAGAAACAAAAATAAACAAGAATAGGAATCATACAGAGGTGACCTCATACATGGAATATATATGAAAAATAAAACTATAAATGCCATAACACCTTAGGACCAATATATTCTCATTATTGTTAATTTATTTTAAATTGTCAATGTGTGTATCTGTTTTCATGTGTGTGAAAGAAAGCAACAATGATGTTTACAGAAGTCCACATGCTCAAAATCACCTGCCACCTTTGTCACCAGAGTCAAAGCCCAAGAGTTATCTAAAGCTATGGGGAGCTGAACATACAAGCCCTGTGCTACCAAGGATGGTAGAAATCCCACTGCCATTGTTAGAGCTAGAGTCAGAATTCAGTACTGCCTAGGCTGTCAGAGTATCACTTACCACCACAACCAGGACCCTTCTCTTTGAGCAACAACCCAGGAGATCACACTTCCACTGAGAAGCCAAGTCTCCTGCTGAGAAGCCCACCTTCCTGCAGTTGCAGAGAGCATTGTCAAAAAATGAAAACAAAACAAAACAAAACAAAACAATGGCTTATCTCGCTCTCCCACCTTCCAATCTCCTATGAGTGCCTCCCATTGCCATAACCTAATAAACATCCAGCTAGCAAGGGGGGGCTGGGAAAATAGTCTACAGGCTTCTATCTCTTATAATACAGATGAGAAAAGGAGCTGAGAGCACCAAATACCACAGGATTATAATGAAGTTGTTGTCAACAATTTTTGTAACATAATTATATATTCTTATGGAAAATATAAAAATGCAGAACGATATATAAAGAAGACAGTTAACATACCAGAAATACTCACTGCTTATATTTCTAGTTGTTATCGTTTTGAATTTTTACTATGTATATGTGTGTGAAAATTATTTGAAAATAGGTTTTTTTATTCAACAATATATTTGAGCACTTTCGTATCAAAATACACTTTTTATCATTTTTAAAAATATTTGAACAACATATTCCCTATGTTTCTAAAATGTCATCTCATTTTTCTGATAGCAAGAATAATACATGTTACTTTTTGAGAAAATTTGAACAGTATTGTATAACACAGGAGATACTATTCTATATTTCTAACACCCAGACCCCTGTTTGCCTACCCAGATATACTCTTAATAATTGTAATATATTGTACAGATTTTTTGCATACTCTTCAAATATATGTATTCTACTTCAAAACTGGGACCATAGGATACATGCCATTCTACATTTTTCTTTTCTTTTTCACATAACATGAACATGTTTTCATATCACTATATGAATTTCAAACTCATTCTTTTTAGCAATTGCTTATTGTACTATTTTATGGATACACTATGCTACTTAGTGTTTCATAACCTGTTTCCTTAAAAAGCCTTACTGAGGTAATTAACAGACAATAAATTGCACACTTTTAAAGTGTAAAATTTAATAAGTTTTGACATATGTGTACCTCCATGAAGCCATCACCCCAAACAAGGTAATGAATATATCTACCACTCCCAAAAGTTTCCTGGTGCCCCTTTGTAATATTCTGGCCCTGCTCAGCCCCCATCCCTAGTCTATCACTGATCTGTCTTCTGTCACTACAGATTTGTTCATTCTTTCCTAGAATTTTATATACATGCACTTGTGTGGTAAGAAATCTTTTTATTGGCTTCTTTAAGTAAGAATAATTATTTTGAGAATCATCCTTGTGCATATCAATGGTCATTCCTTTTAATTTATGAATAGTATTCCACTGAATGGATATACAACCATTTGTTTGTCCATTTGCATGCTGATGGGCATTTGGGTTGTTTCCAGATTTGTTATTACAAATAAACCTGCTATGAACATTCTTGTACAATTGTTTGTGTGGTCACATGCTTCTTTTCTTTTGCGTAAATATCTAGCTGTGGAATGGCTGGATTTTATAGTAGGTGTATGTTTAACATTATAAGAATCTGCCAAACTGTTTTCCAAAATGGCTGTACCATTTTACATTCCAATTAGCAGTATATGATTAGGTCCCTCTATATCCTTGCCAATACTTGGTATGCACAGTTTTGTTGTGGGTTTTTAGCCACCTAATAGTTGTGCAGTGGTTTTAATTTCCATTTTCTCAGTTTCTAATGATGCTGAGATTTTTTTCATGTGCTTATTTGTCATTCCTAAAACTTCTTTGGTGAAATGTTCATTCAAATCTTTCACCCGTTTTTATTGGGTTGTTAGTTTTCTTATTATTTAATTTTGAGAGTTCTTTATAAATTTGGAATAGAAGTACTTTATCAGATATATTATTTCCCAATTTTTTTAAAAGTCTATGACTTCTTTTCACTTTTTTGTACCAGTGACTTTTCAAGAGCAGTTTTTTATAATTTTGACAAAATCTGACTTATCAATTTGTTATCTTATGGATTTTGTTTTTGGTGTTTTATTTAAGAAAACTTTGTCTAACTTGAAATCACAAGGGTTCTCTTCTATTTTTTTAAAAAATTCAGTTTTATTGAGATATATTCACATATTATACAATCATCCATGGTGTACAATCAACTGCTCACAATACCATCATATAGTTGTGCATTCATCACCCCAATCTATTTTTCAACATTTTCCTTAAACCAGAAAGAATCAGAATAAGAATAAAAAATAAAAATAAAAAAGAACACCCAAATCATCCCTCCCATCCCATTCTATTTTTCATTTGGTTTTTGTCCCCATTTTTCTACTCATCCAGCCATACACTGGGTAAAGGGAGTGTAATCCACAAGGTTTTCACAATCACACTGTCACCCCTTGTAAACTACATTGTTATTCAATCATCTTCAAGAGTCAAGGCTACTGGGCTGGAGTTTGCTAGTTTCAGGTATTTACTTCTACCTATTCCAATACATTAAAACCTAAAAAGTATTATCTATATAGTGCATAAGAATGTCCACCAGAGTGACCTCTCGACTCCATTTGAAATCTCTCAGCCACTGAAGCTTTATTTCATTTCATTTTGCATCCCCCTTTTGATAAATAAGATGTTCTCAATCCCACGATGTCAGGTCCAGATTCATCCTTAAGTCATATCCTGCATTGCCAGGGAGTTTTACACCCCTGGGAGTCAGATCCCATGTAGGGGGGAGGGCAGTGTGTTCACCTGCCAAGTTGGGTTAGCTAGAGAGAGAGAGGGTGGCATCTGAGCAACAAAGAGGTACTCAGGGGGAGACCCTTAGGCACAATTATAAGCAGGTTTAGCCTCTCCTTTGCAGTAATGAGCTTCATAAGGGCAAACCCTAAGATAGAGGGCTTGGCATGCCAAACCTCCAGTCCTCAATGTTTGTGAGAACATCAGCAACAATCCAGGTGAGGAAGTCCAACACTTCCACATTTTTCCCCAACTCCTCAGGGGGACCCTGCATATACAATTTTATTCTCTGCCCAAATTACTTTGGAATGTGTCGCTGTTTCACACTAACCTATGCAAACCTACCGAGTCTCACTTCCTATTCAAAGTTCCATGTAATTATGGTATTTTGAACAAATTGTATGAGTTAAATTGTTTAGGAAATATAGATAGTGCAGCAAATGAACATCTCTTCCCTTGGTCTCACATGGAAGTTGAAGTTTTAAAACACTGTAAGTATCATCCTTTACTCTTTGGTCCTATTTGCCCTAGTCCTAACCAGATCTGCTTCATTCATGTCTCTAATTGAAGTCTGGACTCTTTTTCAGCTTTTTTAAACAGTTGCTGTATGTGCTAATACTGAAATTCATATCTGCCAAGCTCTAGCTCTGAGTTTCAGGTGTCACACAGATACCCAAAGTTCCAGGGATTGATCAGGTTACACACAAAGGGATCAGCATCTCAGAATGTGGAGATAGCCATTACAATTCAGGAATAGATGTGACTGCTGTAAGAGCTTACAATATAGGTACCATTACAATAAGTGTTACCCTGATAAGCTGTGCTCTAAGATTCAACTCTGAGTTTACACATTGTAGTTAGTCCATATTGGTGACTCATTATAGTGTTTGCCTTTTTTTCTGGTGTAGTTCACTCAAAATGCTGTCTATGGTATCCATTCACCTGTTGCTTGTCTCACAGCCTCACTCCTCCTTGCAGTTGCTCAATATTCCATTGTATGCACACACCACAGTTCACCATTCTGTTCCTTAGGCCACCTCCACCCATTGCAAATCATGCGTACTGTCTCCATAAACACCAGTATGCAAATGTCCATTCATGTCCCTGCTCTCAGATCTTCCAAGTATATGCCCCCTAATGAAGCTGCAGGACCTTATGGCCCCCACATACTTAGCTTCTTGTGGCGCTACCACACTGTCTTCCAGAAAGGCTATACCATTCTGCCTCCTAACAAACAGTGAATATGTACATCCCTCTCTCCATGTTTCTCCAGTACTTTTATCCGAATTTACATTTTTTCCTACAATTTTATAGACCTATATTCACATACCATACAATTATCCACAGTGTACAATCAGTTGTTCATGGTATCATCATATAGTTGTGCATTTTATCACCACAGTCAGCACTTGAACATATTGATTACTATGAAAAAATGTTTTTTTTTAACAAATAATAAAAAAGATAATAAAAAGAGAAATAAAATGTCACCCAATACAAAATAATAGTAGGGTCAGACAAAAACACCACTACCAAGAATTCCATATCCCTCCCTTATATCCCCCCTCATACACATTTAGCTTTGGTATATTGCCTTTGTTACATTTAATGGAAGCATATTACAATGTTACTGTTGACCATAGACTCCACTTTCCTTTGATTACATTATTCTCCAATATCGTCCCCTTTTCATCACTCTGCATGGTTGACATTCATTTGTTCTCCTACATGACAGAACATTTTTATATTTGTACATTTTGTCACAATCATTGACCACTCCAGTTTTTGCTAAGTTAAATAGTCCCAGTCTTTATCTTCTATCTTTACCTCAGGTGTCATACATGCTCCTAGCCCTCTTCTTTCAGCTTTACTCATGGACATCTTTGTTCATTGCACTTACAATAAATACTGTGTTACCATCACAAAGTATTACACTATCTATTTCTGGATCTATGCAATCAATTCTGCTGAACATTCTGTAGTCCTTCAACATCAAATGCCTGATCTCTATCCTGTTTCTATCTTTTGTTAGCCACTTTTAGCTCTCAAAGTTTGCTCATTAATGTTAGTTCATATAAGTGAGACCATGCAGAATTCGTCCTTTTGTTTTGTTTCTGGTTAACTTTGCTAAAATAATGTCCTCAAGGTTCATCTATGTTATTATATGTTCCATGTCTTTATTCTGTCTTACAGCTGCATAATATTCCATCATGTGTATGTACCAGTTTGTTTATCCACAACTCCATTGATGGACATTTGGGCTGTTTCCATCTCTTGGCAATCATGAATAATGCCACAATAAACATCAGTCTACAAATGTCCATTTGTGTCTTAACTTTCAGTTCTTCTGAGTATATACCAAGTGATCGAATAGCTGGGTCATATAGCAGACCTATAATTAGCTTCCTGAGGGACCACCACACTGTCTTACAGAGTGGCTGCACAATTATACATTCCCACCAAGAGTGAAGAAGTGTGCCTGTTTCTCCACATTCTCTCCAGCACTTCTGTTTTTTGGATAATGGCCATTCTGGTAGATATGAGATGATATCTCATTGTGGTTTTAATTTGCACTTCCCTAATAGCCAGTGAAGTTGAGCATTTTTTGTATGGTTTTGAGTCATTTGTATTTCCTCTTCAGAAAACAGTGTGTCAATACCTTTTGCCCATTTTTAAATTAGGTTGTTTGTCTTTCCGTTGTTGAGTTGTGGGATCGCTATATATATTTGGGATATTAAACCCTTATCCAATATGTGGTTTCCAAATATTGTCTCCATTGCGTGGGCTACCTTTTTACCTTTATGACAAAGTCCTTTGATGTAAAAAGTGTTTAATTTTGAGGAGATCCCATTTGTCTATTTGTTCTTTGATTACTTGTGCTTTGCATGTAAAGTCTAGGAAACCACCTCCTATCACAAGGTATTTAAGATAGTGCCCTACATTTTCTTCTAAGTGTCTTTGTGGTCTTAGCACTAATGCTTTGTTCTTTGATCCATTTCAAGTTAATTTTTTAATAAGGTGGGAGATAGGAGTCCTCTTTCATTCTTTTGGATATGGATACACAGTTCTTCAAACAGCATTTATTGAAGAGGCTGTCTGTCCCTGTTGCTTTGGCTTGACTGCCTTATCAAAGATCAATAGTCCCTAGAGGCAAGGGTCTATTTCTGAACACTCAATTTGGTTCCATTCATCAGTATATCTATCCTTATGCCAGTACCATGCTGTTTTGAGCACTGTAGCTTTGTAATATGCTTCAAAGACAGGTGGTGTGAGAGCTCCCACTTCATTCCTCTTGCTCAAGTTACTTCTGGCTCTTTGGGGTACCTTGCCCTTCCAAATAAATTTGGTTATTGGTTTTTCTATTTCTGCAAAGTAAGTTGTTGGGATTTTAATTGGTGTTGCATTGAATCTATAAATCACTTTAGGTAGAATTGACATCTTAATTATATTTAGTCTTCCAATCCATGAATGCGCTATGTTCTTCCATTTTTTAAGGTTCTGTTCAATTTCTTTTAGCAGTTTCTTATAGTTTTCTCCATATAGGTCTTTTATGTCCTTCATTAAGTTTATTCCTAAATACTTGATTCTTTTGTTGCTATTGTAAATGGAATTTGTTTCTTGATTCCTTCTTCTTCTTGAACATTACTTTTGTATAAGAACACTGCAGATTTTTGCATGTTGATCTTGTAGCTTGCCACTTTGCTGTATTCATTGATTAGTTCTAGTAGCTTTGCTATAGATTTTTCTGGATTTTCTACATATAGAATCATGTCATCTGCAAAGAGCAAAAGTTTTACTTCTTCTTCCCCAATTTTGATGTCTTTTATTTCTTTTTCTTGCCTAATTGCTCTAGCTAGAACTTCCAGCACAATGTTGAATAACAATGGTGACAGTGGGCATCCTTGTCTTGTTCCTGATCTTAGAGAGCTTCCAATTGAGCTGGACCATGCCCCCCTTTTCTTGGGGGAGTTATGCCCTTTAGGGAATTGCCTCCCCCACTAGAGTTATTGCTTTGTCTCTCAGAGCTATCTTAGCTCTGATCTTGCCTGGGTCCAGTGGCCAATTGCAAGTCTTTGAGGCATTCTGTAGTGGGCTACTTAAAATAGTTATTTTAAAAAAAGAGAGAGAGAAAGATAAAAAAAGAAAAAAGTAAAAGAAAGGCCACAGTTATGAGGAAATTTTCAGTTAAGTGTTCAAGCAAATAGTTGTATTAGTTAGGGTTCTCTAGGGAAACAGAATCAACAATAGATTACTATAAATATAAGATTTTATGAAAATGTCTCATGCAACTGTGTATATGCATGTGTCCAAATTCTGTAGTGCAAGCAGCAAACTGGCAACTCCAAAGAAGATATTTGATGAACTACTCAGGTATGAACTGACAACTCTGATGAAGGTGTTTGATGAACTCAGAAACCCTTCGCTGGCTAGCTGAAAAAGAAATGAAGGTCCTCTATCTGACTTGCTTAAATGTCTTCAACTGATTGGATTAAATCCAGCTGATTGAATTCTCTCATCGTGGAAGACATGTCCTTCATTGATGTAATGAGTCACTGCTGCAGGCAATTGACTGATGATTTAATAAACCAGACTTCTGGCTTATTAACCAACCACAAATGTCCTTGCAGTAATGGTTAGGTCAGTGCTTGCTTGACCAGACACCTGGAAACCATCACCTGGCCAAGTTGACACATGACCCTAACCATCACAGTTCACCCCTTGTCAACTTGGCAGTTATACACATCACCTTAAACCATACTTTATCTTTAAGTAGAGAACAATAATAAATATACTTTTTGCCTAACAACACTCCACTTTCCTGCGTACAACTGGAAATGCACTAAATATCTCCAGAACAGGATGCAAGTCCTTGGGTGATGTTAACTCTTAAAAATGATTTCTTTTAACTTAAATACTGCAAAATGAGCAATACAGCTTATGTCATATGATAAGGGGATAAGATAGAGAAGAAAACAAAGATATTTGCTTTACAGACAAATACAAACATACTCAAAACAAGGAGGAAATATTCATACCACCATAGCCCTTATTTCTGTAACTGGTCATGTGGTTGTGGTTAATATTTATCACTACCTTCTTCCACTACCCATTTCATGTTCCCTTTACCCTCAGCAAGCACTTCAGCTGGCCATGGTTCTTTGCCTGATGGGGAGACCCAAACCTTTATGCTTGAAGTTTCTTGGCCATTGGTAGTCCTGGCTGGATTGGGCTGCAGTGGTTCTCCATTGACTTTAATCACAGGGCATAGGAGTACTAAGAGATGCCCTAAGGGATCTCCCGTATTCCAGGAAAAGTCTTCTTTGCCTCCATTGTGTAGTTGCAGTGCTATTTCCTCTTGATAGTTAGGATCAATCACCCCAGCCAGTACAGTAACCCCCTTCCTTGCCTGTTGATTCAGAGGCATAAGAAGCCCAAAGTGGCCAGGTGGCAGTCTTAACTTCCAGTTTAATGGAATTATTGTTGTGTTTCCTGGTGGAAGCACCCTTCTTTTGGAACTAAGACTTGTAAACCAGTAGAGCTTAAGCTTGCAGGGTCAGGGAGCAAAAATTTTCCTAGTGGATCATTAGGAGAGATAGTGAATGGTGTCACTCCTGTTTCCATCCCTTGATTCCTGGACCCATGAATCCTGGCTATGGGAGAAGCAACACCACAGAGTGGACGTTGATTCAGACCATACACAGCCTCCTGGAGAACACTGTCCCAGCCTTGCAAGGTATTGCCACCTAGTTTGCACTTTAATTGAGACTTCAGCAGGCCATTCTACCATTCTATCAACCCAGATGCCTAAGGATGATGGGGAACATGGTAAGACCAGAGAATTCCACGAGCATGTGCCCATTCCCTCACTTCATTTGCTGTGAAGTGGGTTCCTTGGTCAGAAGCAATGCTGTGTGGAATACCATGATGGTGGATAAGGCATTCCATAAGTCTATGGATGGTAGTTTTGGCAGAAGCATTGCATGCAGAGAAGGCAAAGCCATATCTAGAGTATGTATCTATTCCAGTGAGAGCTAATGGCTGCCCCTTCCATGATGGAAATGGTCCAATGTAATCAGCCTGCCACCAGGTAGCAGGCTGATCACCTTGGGGAATGGTGCCATATTGGGGTCTGAGTGTGGGTCTCAGCTGCTGGCACATTGGGCACTCAGCAGTGGCTGTGACCAGGTCAGCCTTGGTGAGTGGAAGTCCATGTTGCTGAGTCCATGCATAACTTCCATCCCTACCACCATGACCACTTTGTTCATGAGCCCATTGGGCAATGACAGGAGTGGCTGGGGAAAGAGGCTGATTGGTAGCCACCAAATGGGTAATGCTATACACTTGCTTATTCAAATCTTCTGCTGAAGTCACCATCTGGTGAGCATTCACATGAGACACAAGTGTCTTCATGTTTTTTGCCCACTCAGAGAGGTCTATCCACATACCTCTTCCCCAGACTTCTTTGTTACCAATTTTTCAAACATGTTTCTACCAAGTCCCTGACCATCCAGCCAAACCATTAGCAACACCCATGAATAAGTATGCAAAACACATCTCTGGCCAGTTCTCCTTCCATGCAAAGTGAACAACCAGTACACTGCTCAAAGTTCTGCCCATTGGGAGAATTTCCCCTCACCACTGTCCTTCAGGGACATCCCAGAAAGGGGCTGCAGTGCTGCAGCTGTCCACTTTCAGGTGGTGCCTGCATGTTGTGCAGAACCATCTGTAAACCATCCACAAGTTTTCTCTTCCTCAGTCAACTGATTGTAAGGAACTCCCCTAGATGCCATAGCTGTGGGCTGGGAAAGAGAAGGTAAGGTGGCAGGAGTGGAGGCCATGGGCATTTGAGCCACTTCCTCATGTAACTTGTGCCTTCAGGACCCACTCAAGCTCTACCTTGTATATACCATTTACATTTTATAATGTAGTGCTGCTGTGCATGCCCAATTTTATGGCTTGGCAGGTCAGACAACACCCAGCTCATGATGGGTAACTCAGGTCTCATGGTAACTTGGTGGCCCATGGTTAAGCATTCTGTCTTACTAAGACCCAATAGCAGGCCAATAGCTGTTTCTCAAATGGAGAGTAGTTATCTGCAGAGGATGGTAAGTCTTTACTCTAAAATCCTAAGGGCATGCATTGTGATTCTCCTATAGGAGCCTGCCAAAGTCATCTTCAATGAACTCCTCAGGAAATGCTTCACTGTTTAGCTGAAGAAATGAAGGTCCCCTATGTGTGTTGCTTAAAAGTCTCCAACTGATTGGATTAAATCCAGGAGATTGCATTCTTTCATTGTGGAAGACATGCCCTGCATTGATATAATCAGTCACAGCTGCAGCCAATTGATGATTTAATAAACCAGTCTTCTGGTTTATTAACCAGCCACAAATGTCCTTGCAGTAATGGTTAGGCCAGTGCTTGCTTGACCAGACACCCGAGTACCATCACTTGGCCAGTTTGACACATGAACCTAACCATCGCAGCCCAGTATAGAGTATTTAAAGAAAGACCCTTTCATCTTATTATCCCTTTCTACTGGATAGTTACTCTGAAACAACTTTAATTCCACCTTGCAGGGGGGCCAAGTTGACACAGGAGTTCTGATGGGCTATTGAAATGCAAAAGATAAGGAGTTGGAGAGCAATTGAAGAGGAAACAAGAAACCAGAAAACTGGGTTTTCAGAGAAGGGCCCTGGCTTCCCAGGTTTGCATATATGCCTACTTCTGTTGGAGCCCAGCCCTTCTCCATATTATGTTCTCCCCATCTCCATTTTTTTTTTTTTTTTTTTGCTGTTTTTGCTAACCCTGTTTCCTCTCCACTGGGTTGACTGCTCCCAGATTCTCTGGTGTCTGGTGTCAGTTTATCTATGGTTGGAGTTTTTGTTCAGCAGTCTGAGTTTATCAGTTCTGCAACTGGGGCCAGGTTGAGTCTTCCTCCTGGTTCCCAGCACTGATGGCCCTCTCCTTCTTCAGGAAACCAGCTACAAAACAGTCTGCCATGCCTGGCAGAGAGGGATGTGGGACCTTGGCAATGAGAACTTACAGGTTTTGCTGATTTCAGCTGCTTAACATGTTCTGGACTGTTGTATGATGCATGATTGATCACAGATTTCCCGGAGGTGTCTGTTCCACACAGTTCCTGACTATATACCAGCTGCCCCAGAGAAGTAACTAAAACCAACACCTCACCACTCTGCCATTTTGCCCCACCTTATGTTTTCTTTTAAAAGTTCTATAGTTAAGGATTCACATTTAGGTCTGTGGTCCATTTTAAGTTAAGTTTTGTATTAGTTAAGTATGAGTTATGGATCCAGGATCATTTTTTTCCCTATGGGTTTTCAATTTTTCCAGCATCATTTGTTGAAAAGTCTATCCTTTCTCCACTGAATTGCCTTTGTACTTTTGGAAGTATCAATTGTCTATGTATATATGATCTATTCTGGGACTCTCTCACCTATTCCATTATTCTATTTGTCTATCTCCACACTAATACCCCATTTCCTTGATTAATGTTCCTTTATAGTAAGCCAGAAAATAGTCTACAAACTTTGTTCTTTATCAAAATTGTTTTGGCTATTCAAATTTCTGTGCATTTACCTATGAATTTGGAGATCTGCTTGTCAATTTCTTTAAAAAGAATGTTGAGATATTGATTGATAATGCAGTGAATCTATAGATCAAATTCAGGGGTAATTAAGACCTTATCAGTATTGAGCATTCTGATCCATGACCAACAATTATATCTCTGAACTCCATATGTGTGTTCCTATCCATGAACACCAATTATATCTCTGAACTCCATATTGTCTGAGATCAGTATCACCATTCCAGCTTTCTCTTGTTTAGTTTTAGGCAGTATATTGTTTCTATCCTTCTATTTTTTAATTTGTGGGTGTGTGTATTTATATTTACAGTGAATGTCTTGTAGGCAACATCCAATAAATAAGAATTATACCTCCTAATAAACCATTAAAGAAATAAAATGGAATCCTAAATAATAACCAACTAATTCAAAAGATGGCAGAACAAGAGGAAAACAGGAAAAAAGAGCAGATGGGGCAAATAGAGGACAAGAGACAAGGTGGTAGATTTATACTTAATCATATAAATAATTATCAAGTATAAATGGTCTAAATAGCCCATAGGCAGAGATTGTAAGATAGGGTAAAAGAGCAAGAATAACTGTACAGCATCCAGGGAAGAGCAGAAAGAAGAGGCTAATAAATTATGGCAAAGATCAGTAAATTGCTCTCTCTGCCTGGCAGTTACTAGTGCCCAACCCCCACTATTGCAGCAGACCACCATTGGGTCCAACATCTAGCTACCTCACAGATAACAGAAATGAACATAAAAATCCTAATGCTCAAGAACAGGGGTGGGCACAGCTGATCACTGATCATGGCTTTTGATTAGCAAATTCAGATTGCTGGGTCCTGGCTCTGAGGGTAGTCATTGTTTCAGGCCACCCTGGACAAAGGTGGCAGCAGCCATTGCTTCAACCCTTTTCTGACAGGGGCTACAGTGAAGGAGAATTAAATATACTATACTTCCTTGGGGCTGTGGGGGAGAGTTAGATGGAGGGCTGCATTTGCTGGGCAGGCCAGGAAAGCTCAGCTTTGGGGAGTCATTATAGAAGCTCTTGGTACCCTTCCTGATCCCCTCCACAGTGACCCCTTCATGCGTCACTGGCACTCTACTAGCTGGGAAGGAATGATTTGGAGGAAAGTCCTCTCTGGTGTGCCCCTACTCCCAGAATTTGCACTCCAGGCAAAAGCAGATTGAGACAATGAAAGAAGTATAAGAAACCATTTAGGCAGACTGTCTGGGGCAAAGGCCAGTATCAGATGGCATCAAACACCCGGGAGAGAGAAATCTGTCTCCTGGGAACCAGAAGGGACAATCAAAATCCTGTAAATAGGGGAACTCCAAAACAACTATTAAGCAAAAGCCCAGGAAGAGAGAGAGGCACAGAAAAGCACAGAAAGACAGGAAAAACCCTGCAAACCACTTTTGCCTTGGGCAGACCTTCTTGATTGGAGGGTTGGGAAGCTCAGGAAAATCTCCATTTTTTTGTATTTTTTTATTTTTATTTTAAAATCAGTTTTATTGACATATATTCACATACTCTACAATCATCCACAGTGTATAATCAATTGTTCATAGTACTGTCATATTATTTGTGCATTCAACACCAAAATCAATTCTTGAAAATTTTCATCACTCCAAAAATAAAAAAGAATAAAGATACAAGTAAAGAACACCCAAAACATCCCATCCCCTATACCCTCTATTTTCATTTACTTTTTGTTCCCATTCTTCTACTCATCTGTCCATATGCTGGATAAAGGGAGTGTGAGCCACAAGGGTTTCACAATCGCACAGTCACACTATGTAAGCTACATAGTTATACAGTCATCTTCAAAAAATCAAAGCTACTGGGTTGCAGTTCAACTGTTACAGGTATTTCCCTCTAGCTATTCCAATACACCAAAAACTAAAAAGGGATAGGTATATAATGCATAAGAATAACCTCCAGAATGACCTCTCAACACTATTTGAAATCTTTCAGGCATTGAAATTTTATTTTGTTTCATTTCTCTTCCCCCTTTTGATCAAGAAGTCTTTCTTGATCCTATGATGCCAGGTCCAAGTTTATCCCTGGGAGTCAGGTCCCATGTTGCCCAGGAGTCAAGTCCTGCATTGCCAGGGAGATTTACACCCCTGGGAGTCATGTCCCACATGGGGGGGAGGGCAGGGAGTTTACTGCCGAGTTGGCTTAGAAAGAGAGGTCACATCTGAGCAAAAAAAGAGGTTCTCTGGGGGGATTCTTAGGCACAATTATAAGTAGGCTAAGCCTCTCCTTTTCAATAACAAGCTTCATAAGGCAAGCCACTGATAGAGGGATAAGCCTTCTAAATTGGTAGTCCCCAATGCTTGTGAGAATATCAGTAATTCCCCAGGTGGGGAAGTTAAATATTCCCACATTTTCCACCAGCCCCTCAGAGAGGCTTTGCAAATACATTTTTACTCTCTGCCCAAATTACTTTGGCATGTATGGGGGTTTCACACTAACCTGTACAAACCAACTAGATCTCACTCACTATTCAAAGTTCCATGGATTTATGGTGTTTGAGTAAACTGGCCATAGAAGTTAAATTATCTGGTGTGCTACAGAAAATATAGATTTTGCAGGAAATAAACATATCTTCCTCTGTTCTTACACAAAATTTGAAGTTTTAAAACACAGTCAATATCATCCCTTACCTTTTAGTCTGCCTTGCATTAGTGCTAACCAGATCCACTTCATTTGTATCTCTAATTGAATTCTGAACTCCTTTTCAGCTTTTAAAACAGTTGCTGTATGGGAGAATACTGATATTCATAGCTGTCAAAATCTAGCTCTGAGTTTCAGATGTAACAGAGATACTCAAAGTTCTAGGGACATAACAGGTTATACACAAAGAGCTCAGCATCTCAGAATTTAGATAACCATTACAACTCATGAATAGATGTGACTGCTGTAAGAGCTTACAATCTAGGGACCTTTACAGTAAGCCTTCCTCTGATAGCCTGTGCACTAAGATTCAATTCTCAGAGTTTACATATTACAGTTAGTCCATATTAGTGAGGCATTATAATGTTTGCTTTTCATTTCTGATGTATTTAACTCAAAATGTTGTCCTCAAGATCCATCCACTTAGTTGCATGCCTCACAACTTCATTCCTTCTTGCAGCTGTTCAATATTCTATTGTATGCATACACCACAGTTCACCATTCTGTTCATCAGTCATTGTACCCTTAGGCCACCAAATCCATTGCAAATTGTGAATACAGCTGCCATAAACACCAGTGTGCAAATGTCCATTCATATACCTGCTCTCAGTTCTTTCAAGAATGTTCCCAATAATGAGGTTGTAGGATCTTATGGCAACCATGTACTTAGCTTCTTGTGGAACCATCACACTGCCCTCCACATGGGCTGTACCATTCTACTTCCCCAGCAACAGTGAATAGGCACCTCCCTCTCTCCATGTTTTCTCCAGCACTTGTATCCCTCTGTTTATTTTCCCCCTGCAATTTTATAGAGATATATTCACATACCATACAATCATCCATGGTGTACAGCAAATTCTTCAGTGTATCATCACATAGTTGTGCATTCATCACCACAATCAGCCCTTGAACATATTTATTACTCCAAAAAGTTAAAATAAGAATAAAAAAGGATAAAAGAAAAAATAAATTCAAAAGAAATTAACTACAATAAAAAGGTCAGACAACAACATCACCACCAAGATTCCCATACTCCTCCCCATATCCCCCTCTTATAGACATTTAACTTTGTTTTGTTGCCTTTGTTACAAATAATGGAAGCATGTTACAATGATACTGTTAACTATTACTCTAGTTGTCCTTGATTATATTTTCCCCAATACCATCCCATTCTCAAAACCTTGCAAAATTGACATTCATTTGTTCTCCCACACGTAAAAGCATTTTTTTATTTGTACACTTAATCACCATCACTGACCACTCTAGATTTCACTAAGATATAGTCCCAGTCTTTATCCTCTCTTTCTTTCTAGTGTCATACATGTCCCTAGCCTTCCTCTTTCAATTTTACTCACAGTCATCTTTGTTCAGTGTACTTACAATATTGTGCTACCATCACCTAATATTGTGCTATCCATTTCTTGATCTATACAACCAATCCTGTTGAACATTCTATACTCCTTCAGCATCAAATGCCTGATCTCTACCAACTTTCTATTTCCTGATAACCTGTGTTCTCAGCTTTAACTCTCAAAGTTTGCTCATTAATGTTAATTCACATTAGTGAGACCATACAGTATTTGTCCTTTTGTTTCTGGCTAATTTTGCTCAGCATAACATCCTCAAGGTTCATCCAGGTTGTTATGTGCTCTGTAACTTTATTCTGTCTTACAGCTGCATAATACTCCATCATATGTATATACCACAGTTTGTTTATCCACTTGTCCATTAACGGACATTTGGGCAGTTTCCATCTGCTGGCAATCATGAATAATACCACTATAAACATCAGTTTACAAATGTCCATTTGTGTTTTAATTTTCAGTTCCTCTGAGTATATACTAAGTAATGGAATTCATGGATCACATAGCAATTCTATACTTAGCTTCCACAGGAACCAGTGCACTGCCTTCTAGAGTGGCTGCACCATTCTACATTGTCACCAACAGTGAATAAGTGCACCTCTTTCTCCACATTCTTTCCAGCACTTGCAATTTTCTGTTTTATTGATAATGGCCATTCTAGTAGGTGTGAGATATCTCATTGTGGTTTTGGTTTTGGTTTTCATTTCCATAATAGCCAGTGAAGTTGGACATCTTTTCATATGTTTTCTTTTCTTTTCTTTCTTTCTTTTTTTTTTTTTTTTGCAGTATAACACAATTTTATTTGCAGGAATGCAAAATGTTTGTTTGCCATGAGCATTTTGAACATGACGTATCTATCTTGCTAAATTTGCATTTCCTGGGGCACTGGTGTGTATAAAACCTTAATTAAGTATAAGCTCTGATCTTCATTGTGGTGTCTATTGGGTATGTGATATAACTGCAGTATCCCAGTATCCCTTTGAGGAAGGGGAGAAGGGATTTATTTACACCAAGTCCTAATTAAACTGCAAATTGTATGTTTTGAGCCATTTGTATTTCCACTCCAGAAAATTATCTGTCCATGTCTTTTCCCATTTTTAAATTGGGTTTCTTTGTTTTTGTTGTTGAGTTGTTGGATCTTTTCTATATATTCTGGATATTAAACACTTATCTAATATGTGGTCTCCAAATATTGTCTCCCATTTCATAGGCTGCCTTTTTACTTTCTTGACAAAGTCCTTTGATGTGCAGAGCTTTCAATTTGGGGAAGATCCCACTTATCAATGTCCTCTCTCATTGCTCGTGCTTTGGGTGTAAGGTCTAGGAAACCACCTCCTATCACAAGATCTTTGTGCTATTTCCGTATATTTTCTTCTAAAATTTTTATGGTCTTAGCTCTAATGTTTAGGTCTTTGATCCATTTTGAGTTAATTTTCGCATAAAGTGTGAGATAGGAGTCCTCTTTCATTCTTTTGGATATGGATATCCAATTCTCCAAACATTTATTGAAGAGGCTGCTTTGTCCATGTGCAATGGCTTTGCCATCTTATCGAAGATCAATTGTCTGTAGATGAGAGGATCTGTTTCTGAAGACTCAATTCAGTTCCATCTGTTGCTATATCTATCTTTATTCCAGTACCATGCAGTTTTGACCACTGTAGCTTTGTAATATGCTTCAAAGTCAGTTAGTATGAGAACACCCACTTCATTCCCCTTCCTGAAGATGTTTTTGGTTATTCAGGGCATATTGTCCTTACAAATAAATTTGGTTATTGGTTTTTCTATTTCTGCAAAGTAAGTTGTTGGGATTTTAATTGGTATTGCATTGAATGTATAAATAAGTTTAGGTAGAATTGACATCTTAACTATATTTAGTCTTCCAATCCATGATCACAGTATGTTCCTCCATTTTTTTAGGTCCAGTTTGATTTCTTTTAGCAATTTCTTGTAGGTTTCTGTGTATAGGTCTTCTGTGGCCTTGGTTAGGTTTATTCCTAAATACTTGATTTTTTGGTTGCTATTGTAAATGGAATTTTTTTCTTGATTTCCTCCAGATATTGCTCATTACTGGTGTATAGAAATGCTACTGATTTTTGCATGTTGATCTTGTAGCCTGCCACTTTGCTATATTCATTTATTAGCTCTAATAGTTTTGCTGTAGATTTTCCAGGATTTTCTACATATAAGACCATGTCATCTATAAACAGTGCAAGTTTTACTTCTTCTCCAATTTGGATGCCTTTTATTTCTTTTTCTTGCCTAATTGCTCTAGCCAAAACTTCCAGCAAAATGTTGAATAACAATGGTAACAATAGGCATCCTTGTATTTTTCCTGGTCTTAAAGGGAAAGTTTTCAGTCTTTCCCCATTGAGTATGTTGGCTATGGGTTTTTTTTATATATTGCCTTTATAATATTGAGAAAGGTCTGTTCTATTCCCATCCTTTTGTGTGTTTTCATCATGAAAGGATGTTGAATTTTGTCAAATTCCTTTTCTGCATCAGTTAAGATGATCATGTGGTTTCTCCGCTTTGATTTATTGATGTGGGTTATCTCATTAACTGATTTTCTTGTGTTGAACCAACCTTGTACCCCTGGAATAAATCCCACTTTGCCATGGTGTATAATCCTTTTAACATGTTGCTGGATTCAATTTGTGAGTATTATGTTGAGGATTTTTCCATCTATATTCATTAAAGATATTGGTCTATAATTGTCTTTTCTTGTAGTATCTTTGCCTGACTTTGGTATTAGGGTGGTGTTTGGCTTCATAGAATGAGTTAGGTAGATTTCCCTCCTCTTCAATTGTTTTGAAGAGTTTGAGCAGGATTGCTACTAATTTGTCCTTGAATGATTTGTAGAATTCACATGTGAAGCCATGTGGTCATGGACTTTACTTTTTTGGGCACTTTCTGATGACTAATTAAATCTCTTTACTTGTGATTGTTTTGTTGAGGTCATCTATTTCTTATTGGGTCAATGTTGGTTGCTCATGCTTTTTTAAGAAGTTGTCTAACTTGTCTAAGTTGTCTAGTTTGTTAGCATATAGTTGCCCATAGTATCCTCTCATTATATCCTTTATTTCTGTGGAGTCAATGGTTATGACCCTTTTCCCATTTCTGATATTATTTATTTACATCCCTTCTCCCTTTTTATTGTTAGCCTAGCTAAGGGTCCATCAATTTTATTAATTTTCTCAAAGAACCATATTCTGGTTTTGTTGATTCTTTCTACTGTTTTCATGTTCTCAATTTCATTTATTTCTGCTCTAATTGTTGTTATTTATTCCCTTCTGTTTGCTTTGGGGATAGTTTGCTTTTCTTTCTCTACTTTCTCCAGGTAAACAGTTAATTCCTTGATTTTTGCTTTTTCTTCTTTTTAGTGTAGGTATTTAGTGCAATAAATTTCCATCTCAGCAGCACCTTTGCTACATCTCATAAGTTTTGATATGTTGTGCTTTCATTGACATTTGCCTTGAGGTATTTACTAATTTCTCTTGAAATTTCTTCCTTGACCCATTGGTTGTTTGAGTGTGTGGCTCAGCCTCCACATATTTGTGAATTTTCTGGCTTTCCACTTGTTATTGATTTCCAGCTTCATTCCATTATAATCTGAGGAAGTGTTTTGTATATTATCAATAATTTTAAGTTTATTAAGACTTGCTTTGTGACCCAACATGTGGTTTGTCCTGGAGAATGTTCCATGAGCTCTTAAGAAAAATATGTTACTTGCTGTTGGGGTGTGTAGTGCTCTATAAATGTCTGTCAAGATTAGTTCATTTATTGTAGTATTAGTATTCAACATCTCTTTCCTTATTGATCCTCTGTCTTGATGTTCTATCCATTGATGAGAGTGGTGTATTGAAGACTCCAACCATTATTGCAGAGGTGTTTACTTCTCCCTTCAGTGTCATCAATGTGTGCCTAATCTCTCTTGTCTTTTCCTATCAGTCTGTAGCACTCCCTTTGGTATTCCTTGTAGTGGTCTCTTGTTCACAAACTTTCTCAGTGTTTGTTTGTCTGAAAATATTTTAAATTATCCCTCATTTTTGAAGGACAGTTTTTCCAGATATAGAATTCTTGGGTGGCAATTTTTCTCTTTCAGTATCTTAAATATAACACTGCCTTCTCATCTTCATGGTTTCTGCTGAGAAATCCACACATAGTCTTATCGAGGTTCCCTTGTATCTGATGGATCACTCTTCTCTTGCTGCTTTCAGAATTCTCTCTTTATCTTTGACATTTGACAATCTGATTAGTAAGTGTATTGGAGTAGGTCTATTTGGGTCTATTCTGTTTGGGGTATGCTTTGCTTCTCATATATGTAATTTTTTATTGATTCACACACTATACAATCATTTAAAATATATAATCAATTGATCATACTACCATCACATAGTTGTCCATTCATCACCCCAAACTATTTTTTAAAAATTTTCCTTGTACCAGAAAAAGTGAAAATAAGAATAAAAAACATAAGTGTAAAAAAAAGAACACCCAAATTGTCCACCCCCTCCTGACCTATTTTTCCTTTAGTTTTTTTTTTGCCCCCGTTTTTCTACTCATCCATCCATACACTGGACAAAGGGGAATGTGGTCCATATGGCTTTCCCAATCACATTGTCACCCCACATAAGCTGCACTTTTATACAGTCATCTTCAAGATTCAAGGGTTCTGGGTTGTAGTTTGATAGTTTCAAGTATTTACTGCTAGCTATTCCCATTCATTAAAACCTAAAAAGGGTTGTCTATATTGTGTGTGAGTGCCCACCAGAGTGACCTCTCAGCGCCTTTTGGAATCTCTCTGCCACTGAAGCTTATTTCATTTTCTTTCACATCCCCCTTTTGGTCAAGAAGGTATTCTCCATCCCACAATGCTGGGTCTAGAGTCCTCCCCAGGAGTCATATTGCACATTGCCAGGGAGATTTACTCCCCTGAGTGTCAGATCCCATGTAGGGGGGAGGGCAGTGATTTCACCTGCCAAGATGGCTTAGCTAGAGAGAGAGGGCCACATCTGAGCAACAAAGAGGCATTCAGGAGGAGACTCTTAGGCACAATTTTAGGCAGGCCTAGCCTGCTATTTCTTCTTTAACCCACTGATTGTTTAGGAGTGTGCTGTTTAACCTCCAGTTATTTTTGAATTTTCTAAATCTCTGATGGTTATTGACTTCTAATTGAATTCCATTGTGATCAGAGGATGTGTTTTGAATAATTTCAATTTTTTTTAATTTATTGAGGCCTGTTTTAAGGCCCAGCATATGATCTATTCTGGAGAAAGTTCCATGAGCACCTGAGAAGAATGCGTACCCTGATGATTTGGGATGTAATGTTTTATATACATCTGTTAATTCAAATTCATTTATCAGATTGTTTAGGTTTTCAATTTCTTTATTGGTCTTCTGTCTGTTTGATCTATCTATAGGAAAGAGTGATGTATTTAAGTCTCCCACAATTGTGGAAACATCTATTGCTTCCTTTAGTTTTGCCAATGCTTTTCTCATGTATTTTGGGTTACCTTGATTGGGTGCATAAACATTTATGATTGTTATTCTTGTTGAATTTTCCCTTTTATTAGCATGTGGTGGCCTTCTTTGTTTCTCATAACATCCTTGCATTTAAAGTCTATTTTATCTGAGATTAATATTGCTACTCCTGCTTTCTTTTGGCTGGAGCTTGCATGAAATATTTTTTCCCTCCTTTCACTTTCAATTTCTTTGTGTCCCTGTGTTTAAGATGAGTCTCTTGTATGCAACATATTGATGGTTCATATTTTTTAACCCATTCTGCCAATCTATATCTTTTAATTGGGGAGTTTAATCCATTTACATTCAACGTTATAACCATGAAGGCATTTCTTGAATCAGCCATCCTATCCTTTGGTTTATGTTTGTCAGATATACTTTTCCCCCCTCTCTCTTAATGTCCTTTAACATACACATACTGAATCTCTTTAGTTCTGAGCCTTTCTCCATACCTCTCTCTCCTTTCTTTGTTTCTCTGTCTGTAGGGCTCCCTTTAGAATCTCAAGTAGGGCAGGTCCCTTCTTAGCAAATTCTCTCAGCATTTGTTTGTCCGTGAAAAATTTAAGCTCTCCCTCAAATTTGAAGGAGAGCTCTGCTGGGTAAAGAATTCTTAGTTGGCAATTTTTCTCACTCAGAATTTTAAATATGTCATGCCACTGCCTTCTCACCTCCATGGTGGCCACTGAGTAGTCACTACGTAGTCTTATGCTGTTTTCTTTGGAAGTGGTGAATTGCTTTTCTCTTGCTGCTTTCAGAACATGCTCCTTCTCTTCAGCATTTGACAATCTGATCAGAATATGTCTCAGAGTGGGTTTATTTGGATTTATTCTATTTGGAGTTCATTGGGCATCTATGATTTGTGTATTTATGTTGTTTAGAAAGTTTGGGAAATTTTCCCCAACAATTTCTTTGAATTCTCTTCCTAGACCTTTACCTTTCTCTTCCCCTTCAGGAACCCCAATGATTCTTATATTTTGCATTTTATGTTGTCCATTATATCCCTGAGACCCATTTCAATTTTTTTGACATTTTTCCCCATTCTTTCTTTTGTTTTCTCACTTTCTGTTCTGTCCTCTTCAAGCTCACTGATTCGCTGCTCAGCTCCCTCTAATCTAGTACTGTGAGTATCCAGAATCTTTGTAATTCAATTGACAGTTTCTTTTTTTCCATAAGATCATCTATTTTTTTATTTACTCTTTCAAATTATTCTTTATGCTCTTCTAGGGTCTTCTTCATGTCCTTTATATTCTGTGCCATGATCTTGTTGTTTGTCATTGGTTCTTTGATTAATTGCTCTAAGTATTGTGTCTCCTCTGTTCTTTTGATTTAGGTGTTTGGGTTTGGGTTATCCATATCTTCTGGTTTCTTCATATGCTTTAAAATTTTCTGTTGTTTTTGGCCTCTTGGCATTTGCTTATCTTGATAGGGTTCTTTTATGATATGTAGGCTTATCTGAACAATTTTCTCTAACTTGTCAGAGTTGCAGCTTGGTGGCATACACTTTCTCTGACTAACCAGCAGGTGGCATCCCCAAGCCACCTATTCCCCTCAAGCCAGTTCTACCCAAGTTTGTCTTTGTGGTGAGCAGAGGTCTGAATCTTGTGGGGGTCCATTTGGTGTACCAAATTGCCATGTGTATTTGTTTCTGCATGCCCTGAATATGTGTTTGGGGGGGATGTCTGAGCAGTTAAGAAGGGAGGGCAGCTTTAATAATCAAATTTCCCAGGTGTTCCTGGAGACTTAAAGCTGTTGCAGGAGTCCAAACCTTCAGTTCAGTCTCACCACACTTTGTCTCTGCTGTGGACCCACAAGTCCCTGGTATTGGTGTATTGCCCCTGGGTCTTCCATGTGGGCCCCTCTTCCAAGCCATGCCCTCCTAGGGCTTCTGCTGAGGGAAGACTGTGGTATGTCACAGGTGAGTGCAGTCCCCAAGGGGTACTCTTTGCCATGGGGCCATGTAGGGGTGTTCCCAGCTCACTGAAAGTCCTTCCTGTCATGCTGGGTTATGTGGCACAGCTCTGGGCCATGGCACCAGAGGCATTCCCAGCCTGCTGAGAAGATGGCTGTATGGGGCATGGTAATTTCCCCCTTTTCATGGACCTCCACCTTCGTAGCTCTGGGACAATTAGCTGCAGGTGTGCAAAAGGCTATCATCCACACCAGATACTGAGGTATGTGTGCAGTTTGCAGTAAGGACTTCCCACCTCACTGGGTTGTGTGGCTCTCACTGCTGGATCCACAGCCACTTTTGGGTTTTTAAACTAATCCATCTCCAAATGCTAACCCCTGGTTTCTCTCGACTGTGGCATGACTGTTGGTTCTCCATCAGGCTCACTCACTCATTTCAGAATGCAGACTCTTGATTTCACCAAGTGCACAGTCCCTGTGGATTTAGCAGACCTTGTCCAGCAGGTGCATCACTGGAACTGGTATTCTGGAGCACTTTCTGTCTTTTATCTTGTGTTTTTCATGGAGACTTTTTTTGCCCTGTCTCTCCTAATCCACCATATTCCTCCCTCTGTATATGTAATTTTATGTCTTTCATAAGAGTTGGGAAATTTTCAGTGATTATTTCCTCCATTATTCTTTCTGCCCCCTTTCCCTTCTTCTCCTTCTGGGACACCCATGACACATATATTCATGCGCTTCATGCTGTCATACAATTAACTGAGATCTTGCTCATGTTATTCCATTCTTCTCCCTTTCTGTTCCTTTGAGTGTAGGATTTCAGATGTCCTGTCTTCTAGTTGACTAATCCTTTCTTCTGTCTGTTTAAATCTCGTGTTGCAAGTCTCCATGGTGTTTTAATCTCTTCTATTGTCCCTTTCATTCCATAAGGTCTACCATTTGTTTTTTCAAACTTTTGAATTCCTCCTAATGTTCAATGTCTTCTTTATATAATTGTCTCTTTTTCCATGTCTTCCCTTAGCTCATTGATTTGATTTTTGAATTGATTTAGCATGTTTGTTTGAACATCTTTAATTAGTTGTTTCAACTCCCGTATCTTGTTAGTTATAGGAGTGTTAGTTTTTTTCCTTTGACTGGGCCATATGTTAATTTTTCCTAGTGTGACCCATAATTTTTTGTTGGTGTCTAGGCATTGGTTTCCTTCATTAGTTTATTCTAGAGGTCATTTTCACTCTTTCACTTTGGGTTTTCTTGTTGGTTGACTTAGTTCTCTATTTGTTCTTTGGTATTCAGATCAACTCACTATAGATCTATAACATAGCTTCTGTTTAACTGATCACAATTTTTTAGCTCTTGTTATTCTGGTTCTTTCCCTGCCTATAAGTCTCTCTTGCTGACCAGTTGTCAGATTAGGTCTGCCCCCCACCCCCACAGTATCCCCCTAAAACAAGGCACTGATGGCAGCCAACCTGCCTCTGGGGGTAGGCACTGTGCGTCACAGCAAATTCTGTGTGTGTGTGTAAAACAAGTGTTGGCTCCCAGTTGTGTTCTGTTTTTCACCAGCCAGTAACCTCTGGGTTTGTTTTACAGCACTGTTTTAACTTTTGGGTCATCTGTATTTCTCAACTTAAACAGGGCCAGTTTCCAAGGCAGGAGTTGTAGACCAGTTCCACTGGGCCTAGGAGAAGGTCTACAAAGTTTCTGAGAAGTCCTAAAATTCCCTTGCACTTTCCAGTCTGCTCAGCAGATGGCACTGTTTGGTGACTTAATTGTCCTCAGAAGTTGTATACCATCTGGATTAGAGTCTCTGACCAGGTGAGGCTGAGTTATCTCTTGGAGCTCAGCTGCATCAGGCTGAGTGGTGCTGAATTACCTGTTCAGCCTGGCTGTGTCCAGCGAAGTGGGATTGTATTACTTCTTAGAGCCCAGGTGAATCTGGCTGGGTGGGGTAAATTGCTTCTTAGAGCCCAGCTGAGTCTGGCTGGGTGGGGCTGAATTGCCTCCTGGTGCCCCTGTCTGACTGGGCATGGCTGAAGCTGCAGGTTTCCTATACCCTCACTTTGCAGGGTAAAGTCTGACTCAATGTAGGGCTGTGTTCCTCACTACAGCAAGCATGGGGGAGGGGCTTTCAGACTCAGGGCTAGAAATGGCTTCTGCCTACATTTTCTTATACTCTTTATCTCTCACTGACCTAGGCCTTGAAATGTCCTCCCCTATACCCCTGATCTCCAAATGATGGGATCTGTCTCACTACTGTGAGTCATATTTTAGTCTGTGTCCCTGGTGGGAGGTGAGAGGAGTCCTAACTGCTGGTTTTGTGTTCTTTCCATGCTGCGTGAGAACAAGTGAAGGGGAGGGGAGAGGACCCACCTGTGGAAATGGAGTTCTCTGACCTTATATCTCTCTTCTTCTTCAGTCCAGCATCTGTAGGATCCTTCTCCCATCCATACCCTCCTCCAGAGTTCTGAACAAATCAATGTTATCTCCCCTTTTTGCTGAATACCTGGGCAGAAGTTTTCAGAAGATGTTTACATCACCATGTTGATGACATCACTCTCAAAATCTCTATTTTATCACTAGCTAGTTACAAAATGAAGAAATAGACATCTCATGGAATAAATCCCAGAGTAAACATTTTAAAATATTAAAATGTACAGTATGCAACAAGAGTTTAAGACAAAAAAGAAACAGAAAATGATGGCCCATCCAAAAGAAGAGTATAAAAACCCAGAAAACACCAATAAAGAAGACAAGAATGTGGACATACTTAACACAGCTTTTGAAGAAAGATTTTTAAAATACCCAAGAAAATGAATAAAAATACAGAGAAAGAACTATAGGATTTCAAGAAAACAATGAAAGAGCAATATGAGAGTCTTAGTAAAAGGGTAGAAAATTAAAAAAGAAACCAAATAGAACTACTGGAATTGAAGACCACAATAACTGAAATGAAAAATGCCCAGTGGCGGGGGGGCAACTGTGGTGTGTACATACAATGGAGTGTTGGGTGGCTGCAGGAAGAAGTGTGGTTGTGAGGTGTGCAGCTGGGCGGATGAACCTTGAGGATGGTATGTTGAGTGAGATAAGCTAGAAACAAAAAGACAAATATTATAACATCTCACTAATATAAAATAACTATAATGTGCAAACTCAGAGAGTTGGGTTCAAGAGCATAAGTTATCAGGAGAAGGCTTGTTGTAAAGGTTCCTAGATTGTAAGCTCTTACAGTGGTCACATCTATTCCTGTGTTGTTATGGTTATCTCTAATTTCTGAGATACTCAGCTCTTTGTGTATAACCTGGTCAGTCCCTGGAACTTTGGGTATGTGTGTGACATCTGAGACTCAGAGCTAGAATTCTGAAGCTATGAAAGTCAGCATTATCCCATACAGCAACTGTTAAAAAAAAGCTGAAAAAGATACCAGATTTCAATTAGAGATATTAATGAAGCTGATCTGGTTAGGACTAAGTCAAATCAGACTAAAGGGTAAAGGACAATATTGACTGGGTTTTAAAACTTCAACTTCTATGTGAGACCAAAGGAGGAGATGTTTACTTGGTGCAAACTTTATATTTTCTGTAGTACACTATCTAATTTAACTTGTATGGTCAGTTTATTCGAACACCACAATTGCATGGAACCTTGGATAAGGAGTGAGCTCTTGTTGGTTTGTGCAGATTGGTGTGATGCTCCAATGCATCCCAGAGTACTTTGCATGGAAAATGGGAGAATGTTTGTGGGGCCCCCTTGAGAAAAGGGAAAGGTGTGGACGTGTTGGACGTCTCCATCTGGGGAATTCCTGGTGTTCTTGAGAGCACTGGGGGACTACCAATTTAGTGGGCTGGGCCCTCAATATTGGGGTTTGCCCTTGTGGAGCATGTTCCTGCAGGGGAGAAGCTAGGCCTACTTGTGGTTATGCCTGTGAGTCACACCTGGGGGCCTCTTTTTTGCTCAGATGTGACCTCTCTCTCTAAGCCAACTCTGTGTGTAGGGTCACTGCCCTCCCCCTTGCATGGGGCATGGCTCCTGGGGGTGTGAGTCTCCCTGGTGGCATGGGGCATAGCTCCCAGGGATGGGCCTGGCCCTGGCATCATGGGATTGGGTGGGCCTTCTTGGACCAAGGGAGGGAGGAGAAGTGGGGCAAAGGGAAATTTAAGTGGCTGAGGGATTTCGGGTGTAATCAAGGGGTCATTCTGTAGGTTGTTCTTGTGCATTTATGGATATCCATTTTTAGGTTTTGGTGTGTTGGAGTGTGTGCCAGTTTGAATGTACTGTGTCCCCCAAATGCCATTATCTTTGATGTAGTCTTGTGGGGCAGACGTTTTGGTGCTGATTAGATTTGCTTAGAATGTGCCCCACCCAGCTGTGGGTGATGACTCTGATGAGATATTCCCATGGAGGCATGGCCCCACCCATTCAGGGTGGGCCTTGATCAGTGGAGCCATGTAAATGAGCTGACTCAAAGAGAAGGAACTCAGTGCAGCTGTGAGTGACATTTTGAAGAGGAGCAAGCTTGCTACAGAGGAACGTCCTGGGAGAAAGCCATTTTGAAACCAGAACTTTGGAGCAGACACCAGCCATGTGCCTTCCCAGCTACCAGAGGTTTTCTGGATGTCATTGGCCATCCTCCAGTGAAGGTACCTGATTGCTGATGTGTTACCTTGGACACTTTATGGCCTTAAGACTGTAACTGTGTAACCAAATAACCCCCCTTTTTTAAAAGCCAGTCCATCTCTGGTGTTTTGCATTCTGGCAGCATTAGCAAACTAGAACAGATTTTGGTACCAGGAGTGGGGTGCTTTTGCTGCTGAGTTTGCAAATACCAAACATGTTGGAACGGCTTTTTAAATGGATAAGGGGAAGATTCTGGAAGAATTGTGAGGAGCTTCATAGAAAAGGACTAAACTGCTTTGAAGAGACTGTGGAAATATGGACTCTAAAGATACTTCTGACGAGGCCTTGAACAGAAATGATGACTGTGTTGTTCTGAATTGGAAGAGAGGCGATCCTTGTTTTAAAGTGGCAGAGAATTTGGCAAAATTGAGTCCTGGTGTCAGATGGAAGGAAGAATTTGAAAGCGACAACCTGGAATACTTAGCTGAGGAGATCTCCAGACTACGTGTGGAGGATGTATCCTGGCTTCTCCTTGCAGCTTATAGTACAATGCGAGCAGAGAGAGATAAACTTAGAACTGAACTCTTGGGTTCAAAGAAACCAGAGGCTGATGGCTTGGAAAATTACAGGCTTCCAGGGGGTGGAATTCCAGAAGCTACAGCCCAACGTGAGGATGTAACCAAACATGGAACCCAGCAGCCATTTCGGTACAAGCCAAGATTGGAGATGGAATTATCCAGAAAGGATTTGTGGAAACGCCTATTGTCTGATGGCTTTGACCCCTGCATGCTTCATGCAAAGCCAACAGAATTTTTGCAAGCTCTTTACAGACAGAGCCACTGCCAGTCAGGACTGGAAGAGAAAGACAAGGAACAAATTAAAGGAAAAATTTCTTCAAAGACAGAGCCATGGGGGTTGAGGTCTGGAGTCAAGAGGCCTTGGGCTGGGAGAGTGGAGCAGCCCACACACATGGAAAGGGTGAGTTTGCCCCGGAGGTCGAGGGTGGGCATTCCACCTCGATGCTCTGGAAGAGTTTTGCCACCTGAGGTCCCAAAGAGGGTGGAACACATTCCCAGGGAATTGGGGAGAGCCTGGCTGCCACCACACTGTTCTGAAGGGGTTGAGCATGTGCCCTGGAGATGGAAGGGAATCCGGGAGCTGCCCCAATGTTTGAGGAGGGTGGGGCCAAGAAGGTGGTCTCCCCCGTGTGTGGATATGTTGGAGCACTCACCTAAGCATTTGGAGAGGAAAGGGCTGCCGAAAAGGCCCTTAGGATGGGTTAGACTCCTGCTCTCTCAAGCCCCAAGGATGCAACATTGTTCTGTAAATGACTCTCAGACTTTGAAATCTAATGGAGTTTGTCCTGCAGGTTTTAGGAACTGTTTTGGTCCTGTTAACCCTGTTTTCCTTACTCTTTCTCCTTATGGCGATGGGAATGTTTATCCTATGACTGTCCCTCCTTTGTATATTGGAAGCATATAACTTGTTCTAAGTCCACAGATCCAAAGCTAAAGGAGAATTATGCCTTAGGACCCACCACACCTGTAATTGATTTTGATAGGATCTTGTACTTAACTTTTGTTACTGAAATGATTTAAGTTTTTGTGATATTGTGATGGAATGAATGTATTTTGTACTTGGAAAGATAATGTCATTTTGGGGTCCAAGGGGTGGAATGTGCCAGTTTGAATGTATTGTGCCCCCAAATGCCATTATCTTTGATGTAGTCTTGTGGGGCAGACATTTTGGTGCTGATTAGATTTGCTTAGAATGTGCCCCACCCAGCTGTGGGTGATGACTCTGATGAGATATTCCCATGGAGGCATGGCCCCACCCATTCAGGGTGGACCTTGATCAGTGGAGCCATATAAATGAGCTGACTCAAAGAGAAGGAACTCAGTGCAGCTGTGAGTGACATTTTGAAGAGGAGCAAGCTTGCTACAGAGGAACATCCTGGGAGAAAGCCATTTTGAAACCAGAACTTTGGAGCAGACGCCAGCCACGTGCCTTCCCAGCTAACAGAGGTTTTCTGGATGCCATTGGCCATCCTCCAATGAAGGTACCCGATTGTTGATGTGTTACCTTGGACACTTTATGGCCTTAAGACTGTAACTGTGTAACCAAATAAACCCCCTTTTTTAAAAGCCAGTCCATCTCTGGTGTTTTGCATTCTGGCAGCATTAGCAAACTAGAACAGCGTGGATAGAGGGTGGTCCTTGAAGCTGTTGAACTACAGTCCAGTGGCCTTGATTCTTGAGGATGGTTGCATAACTGTGTAGCTTTTGTGGTATGACTGTGTGGTTGTGGGGACCTTGTGGCTGGTGCTCCTTTTGTCCAGTGTGTGGCCAGATGGGTGGGAAAATGAAGACAAGAAATGAATGGACAGTGGGAGGTGGGGGTGGGGGGGGGAGATGTTTTGGGTGTTCTCTTTTATTTTTGTTTTTACTTTTTTTTGGAGTAATGAGGATGTTCAGGGATTGATTGTGGTGATGAATGCACAACTGTGTGATGGTGCCATGGACCACTGACTGTACAGATTGGATGATTGTCTGGTGTGTCAATGTATCTTGATAGAATTGTATTATAAAATCCCCAAGAGGATTTCAAGAGCAGACTGGAATTTGCAGAAGAAAGAAAGAGTGAACTTGAAGACAAGATACTTGAAATGAGTCAGCCTGAGGAGCAGAAAGAAAAAAATAATTTATTAAAAGTGAAAACACACTATGACAAATCTGGGACACCAACAAGCACACCTATGTAAGCATTATGGAAGTCCCAGAAGGAGAAGAAATAGAAAAAGGGGAAGAAGGAATATTCAAAGAAATAATGACAGAGAACTGCCCAAACTTAACAGAAGAATGAATATGCACATCCAAGAGTCCCAGGGAACACCAATCAGGATAAACATGTAGGAAATTACGTCCAGTCATTTATTGATCACCCTATTGAATGCAAGGGACAAGGAGAGTGTTCTGAAAGCTGCAAGAGAAAAGCAATTTGTCATGTACACAGGAGTCCCAATTAGATTTAGTGCCAATTTCTCAAGAGAAACCATGGAGGTAAGAAACCATGGAGGCAACTTAGTGTTGAAAGAAAACAACAGGCAGTCACAATTTTATATTTGCAAGACTCTGTTTTTAAAATGAGAGATTAAGACACTCTCAGATAAACAAAATCTGAGTGATTTCATTACTAATAGACTCGCCCTACAAGCAATGCTAAAGACTTCAGACTGAAATGAAAGGACAATAGACAGTGTTTCAAAGAAGCATAAAGAAATAAAGATCTGTGGTGAAGGCAGCCCTTTGGGTAATTATAAATGCTAGCATTATTGCAGTGTATTATTTGGTATGTAACTCTACTTCTTATTTCCTACAGTTGCTAAAATTCAAATACATTAAAAAGAAATATAAATTTATGTTTTTGTACATACAATGTACAAAGATTAAATGGTAACAAGTACAAAAAAAGGTGGGTGGGCAGAGGGGTATAGCAAAAGTATATGGGCATGCTATTGAAGTTAAGTTGGTACCAAACAAAATATGATTGCTATTTATCTAGGATTTTAAATGTTAACCCCAAGGTAACCAGAAGGATAATAGATGAAAAAATATATCCAGATAGAAGGGAGAAGGCACTCAATATGGTACAACACAAAGAAAGCAAATAAATATAAAAGTAGTCTTTAACAGAAGTGAGGGATAAAAAATTATAAGATTTCAAAGGCCAAATAGCAAAATGGCAGAAGAAAGTCCTATATTATCAGCAGTGACTTTAAATGTAAATTTATAAAACCCCCAGTCCAGAGGCAGAGATTGGCAGAATGAATATAAAAGTATGAACTAACTGTATGCTGTCTGCAAGAGTTGCACATTAAAGTCAAAGATACAAGTAGGCTGGCTGATGGATAAAGGAAGGGAAAAAATATACCGTGCAAGTAGTAACCAAAACAGAGCTGGAGTGGCTATATAAATATTGGATAAAATACACTTTAAGCCAAAAACAGTTAAGAGGGACAAAGATGGTCCTTATATACTGATACAAGAGGACAATTCCACAAGAAGATGTAGCAACTATACATATGTACACACCTACCTGAAAAGCCCCAAAATATATGAAGTAAATACTGAGAGATTTGAAGGGAGAAATTGACAGTTCTACATTAATAGTAGGAGACTTTAACACATCACTCTCAAAAATGGATAGAACATCTAGTCAGAAGATCAATAAAGAAGTACAGGACTTGAATGATACACTAAGCTAACTAGACTTATATATAAATATATATATATATGACACTGTACCCAATGAAAACAGAATATACATTCTTCTCAAGTGCACATGGATCATTCTCCAGGATAGACCATGTGTTGAATAACAATAGAAGTGTCAATAAATTTAAAAATATTGAAATCATACAATTTATTTTCTCTGACCACAACGGAATGAACCTAAAAATCAGTAACAAAGAGATAAAAGGGAAAATTCACAAATACGTGGAAATTAAACAACATAATCTTGGACAACCAATGGGGTAAAGAGGAAATCAGAAGAGAAATTAGGAAATATCTTGAGGCGAATGAAAATACAAATATCAAAACTAATTGGATGCATTGAAGGCAGTGCTGAGAGAGGAAATTTATAGCTTTAAATTCTTACATTAAAAAAGAAGAAAGACTTCAAATCAGGGACCTAACGTCAAACTGGAAGAACTACAAAAGGAAGAGCAAACTAAACCCAAAATCTGAGCAGAAGGAAGGAAATAACAAAGCTTAGAGCAGAGATAAATGAAAAAGGAAACAGAAAACAATAGAGGATCAACAAAGCAAAAAATTGATTCTTTGAAAAGATCAATAAATTGGATAAACTTTTAGCAAGACTGAAAGAAAAAAAGAGAGGCTAGAAGTAATGAAAATCAGAAATGAAAAGGGGGGCATTACTACCCTCCCTGCTGAAATAAAAAGAACTATAAGAGGATATTATGAACAACTGTATGCCAATAAAATTAGATAACTTAGATGAAATGGACAAATTCCTAGAAACACACACTACCTACATTGATTCAAGAATTAGAAGATCACAATAAACTAGTTATTAGTAAAGTGATTGAATCGGTAATCAAGAACCTCCCAACAAAAAAAGCCTGATGTCTTTGCAGGCGATTCTACCAAACATTCCAAAAAGACTTAACTCCAATTCTGCCCAAACACTTCCAAAAATTGAAGTGGATGGAACACTCCCTAATTCTTTCTGCGAAGCCAACATCACCCTCATACCAAAGCCAAATAAAAACATCAACAAGAAAAGAAAACTGCAGACCAATAACTCTTAAGAATATAGATGCAAAATTCCTCACCCAAATAACAGCAAACCAAATCCAACTGCATATTAAAAGAATTATACACCATGTCCAACTGAGATTTACCCTTGTTATGCAAGGTTGGTTCAACATAAGAAAATCAATTAATGTAATTCACCACATTAACAGAATGAATGGAAAAAACATGTGATCATCTCAATTGATGCACAAAAAGGCACTTGACAACATCCAGCAACCCTTCTTGATAAAAACATTTAGAATACTAAGAATAGATGGAAACATGCTCAACATGATAAAGGGCATATATGAAAAGCCCACAGCCAATATCCTACTTAATGGTGGAAGACCGAAATCTTTCCCTGTAAGATCAGGAACAGAAAAAGGATTCCCACTGTCACGACTGTTATTCAACATTGTACTGGAAGTTCTAGCCAGAGAAGTAAGGCAAGAAAGAGAAATAAAAGGCATCCAAACTGGAAAGGAATAAGTAAAACTTTCTCTATTTGCAGATGATATGAGTCTGCATACAGAAAATCCTAAAAAAAAAAAAACACAACAAAGCTCCTAGAGCTAATAAATGAATTCAGCAAAGTGGCAGTATACAAGATCAACAGCCCCAAATCAGTAGCATTTCTGTACACAAGCAATGAAAATCAGAAGAAGAAATCAAGAAAAGAAATGCCATTGACAACAGCAACTAAAAGAATCAAATATCTATGAATAAATTTAACAAAGGATGTAAAGGACTTGTACACAGAAAACTACAAAACATTGCTAAAAGTAATCAACGATGACCTAAACAAATGAAAGGACATTCTGTGTTCATGAATTGGAAGAGCAAATATCCTTAAGATGTGTATCCTATCCAAAGCAATTTATAGATTCAATGGAAATCACAACCATCTTTGCCAAAATGGAAAAGCCAATCATCAACTTTATATGGATTGGTGAGGGTCCCCAAATATCTAAAGACATCTTGAAAAAACAGAATAAAGTCAGAGGGCTCATACTTCCTGATCTTAAACTTATAAAACCACAGTAATCAAAACAGCATGGTACTGGCATAATGATAGACATATAGACCAACAGAATAGAATCGATAGCTCAGAAATCAACCCCCACATTTATGGCCAACTGTTTTTTGACAAAGTTGGAAAGACCACTCAATTGGGAAAGAATATTTTCTTCAACCATGCTGGGAAAACTGGATCCCCATTTCCAAAAAAATGATGAAGGACCATTACCTCACCCCATATACAAACATCAACCCCAAAGGGATCAAAAACCTTAATATAAGAGCTAGAACTATTAAACCCCTAGAAGAAAAATTAGGGAAGCATTTCAGGACTTTGTGCTAGGCAATGGTTTCTTAGACTTTACACCCAAAGCACAAGCAACAAAAGAAAAAAAATAAGTAAAAGGGACCTCATCAAAATTGAAAACATTTGAACCTCAATGGACTTCATCAGGAATGTAAAAAGACAACCTACACACTGGGAGAAAATATTTGGAAACCACATATCCATTAAAGGTTTAATATCCAGGGTATATAAAAGATACTTCAATTTCACAACAAAAAGACAAAGAACCCAATTTAAAAATGGGCAAAAGGCTGGAACAGACCTCTCCCCAAAGAAGATATACAAATGGCAAGAAAGCACATGAAAAGATGCTCAATATCGTTAACCACCAGGGAAATGCAAATAAAAACCACAATGAGATACCATTTCACACCCATTAGAATGGCTGCTATAAAAAAATGGAAAATAACAAGTGGTGGAGAGGATGCGGAGAAACAGGAACACTCATTCATTGCTGGGGGCAATGTTAAATGGTGCAGTTGCTTTGGAAGACAGTCCGGTTGTTTCTCAGAAACCTAAGTATAAAACTACCATATGTGAGAAACCTAAGTATAAAACTACCATATGATCCATCAATCCCACTACTTGGTTTATTTCCCAAAAAATTGAAAACTGGGGCTCAGACAGATATTGCATACCAATGTTCATAGAAACATTATTCACAATTGCCAAAAGAAGGAAGCAATCCAAGCGTCCATCAACCTATGAATAGATAAATCAAATGTGTTATATACTTACAGTGGTATCCTATTCAGCCTTAAGAATGAAATCCGGATACATGCAACAACATGGTTGACGACATCATGTTGAGTTCAATAAGCCAGACACAAAAGGACAAATATTGTATAATCTCCTTGATTTGAAACAATTAGCATAAGCAAATTCATAGAGTCAGAATCTAGAATATAGGTTACCAGGGGATGTGGTGGGGATAGGGAATGTGAAGTTAAAGATTAAAATGTACAGGGTTCCTCTTTGGAATGATGGAAATGTTTTGGTAATGGACGTTGGTGATGGCAGCACAGCATTTGTATGCAATTAACAGCACTGAAATATATCTGAATTTTATTAAAAGGGGGAAATGTTAGATTGTATATATGATAACAGAATAAAAATTTTAAAAGAATCCATGGAACTACATTATATAAACAGTGAACCCTAAGTCAATCCATAGATATAAGTTAATAGTAAAATATAAAAATGTGCTTTCATCAATTGTAACAAAAGTTCTACATCAATTATGGTGTGTGTGGTTGGGTGGAGTAGGAGAATCCTCTATTTTATGTATGATTGTTCTGTAAACTCATAACTTCTCTAATAAAGACAAAAATTGTTTAATCTCTTACACACGCACACACAAACACACACACACTGTCAATGAAAGGAAGGGGGAAAAAGAATATGATGAAATATCCTTAAACTCTCAGTTGCCAAAAGCGCTATGTTATATGGACATCCTCATTTGTTTCTGCTATTTTAAAATTAAAATGACATTATATTACAATGTTCTTTTGGCCCTTTTAAAGGTAATAATTCCTGATACTGTCATAAAATAAAACCACTCAGCTAAGCCACTCTTGAATGCCTGACCCACAGAGACTGAGATAGTAAATGCTGTTTTAAGCTACTTCATTTCTGGCTCATTTGTTATGCAGCAATAGAAAATTAAAACAGATGCTTGTCCCAAGAGTGGGATCCTGCCAAAAGTAAAACCTAGAATGTGGGAATATCGCTGAAACCAGACCGGGGTGGGGATGGGGGGCTGTGGGATGTAGCTAGAAAGAATTTAAAAGGAGTATTAGTGAAAGAGTGAGATGCTTTGAACAGATGGTTATCAGAATCCTGGTAGACATCATAGAGGCTGTTCCTGAGAGCTTAAAGGAAAGTGAGGAAATGTCACTGGAAACTGGAGGAAAAGGATTCTTCATTAGGTAGCACAGTAACTTGAGGAGTAGAAAATCTAACAAATTGGGTGATATAACTAAACAGATTTTCAGTGTTGAAGGTGCAACCTGATTTCTTTTTGCTATTTATAGATGAGAAAGTTAAGTTAAAGGAACTGTTAAACAAAAAAGGAGACAGCACTTGGTTTTGAAAATTCCCAGCTTCTCCAAATGGCAAATAATGCTAAAATTAAAAAACTGCTTTTAGACAAAGATTAAATTGAGGAGCTTTCCAGGCAAATATAGTCTAAACATGAAAACAGGGGTGGGATTATAAAATTGTTTAAGTCAGAGAACCATTCAGTAAAACAATAAGCTTTATAAGAAGATTAAAGGGCATTATCCTTAAGCAGTCTCAACAGAAGCTCAAGGTGCAAAGGACTTATTTGCAAGATATTTGTGAGTTCTCATTTATATAATGGAATGAACCCCAATAGATCCATAGCTGGACAGTTTAGTTTTAAATTATATCAGCAGAAATTCCACCAGCATCAACCATTCAGAACTAATTTGAGGCCCCTTGTTGGCACTTGTGCCGGTTTGAATGTATTGTGTCCCCCAAATGCCATTATCTTTGTAGTCTTGTGGGGGCAGATGTTTTGGTGCTGGTTATATTTGCTTGGAATGTGCCCCACCCAGCTGTGGGTGATGATTCTGATGAGATGTTCCCATGGAGGCGTGGCCCCACCCATTCGGGGTGGGCCTTGATCAGTGGAGCCATATAAATGAGTTGACTCAAAGAGAGGGAACTCAGTGAGTGCAGCTGGGAGTGATGTTTTGAAGAGGAGCAAGCTTGCTAGAGAGGAACGTCCTGGGAGAAAGCCATTTTGAGGCCAGAGCTTTGGAGCAGACGCCAGCTGTCTTCCTAGCTAGCAGAGGTTTTCCGGACGCCATTGGCCATCCTCCGGTGAAGGTACCCGATTGCTGAGGTGTTACCTTGGACGCTTTGTGGCCTTAAGACTGTAACTGTATAGCCAAATAAACCCCCATTTTATAAAAGCCTATCCATCTCTGGTGTTTTGCATTCTGCAGCATTAGCAAACTAGAACAGCACTACCTGAATAACATTTACTTAGGTTGTCCTTTCAATTTAAATAGTTAACAAAAGGCCCTGCACCTTCTGACCATGTGGTTCTAGCTATGAGTACATGTGATACTACCTGATAATTCATTTTTAAATGTCAACACTGATGACAAAAACAAACAATCAAACAAACAAAACTTGTGGATCCTTTAAGTAAATTTCATTTTAGCAGATATTTCTCAAGCACCTATAATTGGAAAATGATGTTAGGTACTTTAGAATAGATTAAATAAAACATTTTAATGTCTGAACCACTCAGAAGCTCACCCTCTAGGGGATGGAAAGACAGACAGACATATATGAATAATGGCATTTAAGTTAAAATATGATTATGTGATACCGTAGACTTCAATGAGAATAGAAGGTAATGCTAACTAGAGAGCACCTAGGCAGCCTGAACTAAATGTGGAAACCAGGTCTCCAATTCTCAAATCCCTCTCCCTTTCTCTTCTCTAAGTCTCTTCTCTGGGTAACTATTAACTTCACATTTTTTTCCTTAATTGGCTTCCAGATATTAGGCCCATTCTCTCCCTTTCCTATTTTTAACTTTTTAGTTTTTATTATGAAATATTTCAGACCTATAGTAATAGAGGATACTACATTCATGCAACCACCACACAATTTAATGTTTTAAAATTCAGTCGAAGCACTAATCAGACCGAGTACAAGAGTCAGCAGCAGGGTTGCTTTGGAGTACAGCTTCAAGTAAAGTTAATCTGAGGTGAAGCAAACAGAAAATTGTGGAGGTTTTCTTGGAGGCGGGGCAAGATGGCAGACTGGTGAGCTGTATGTTTTAGTTACTCCTCCAGGAAAGTAGGTAGAAAGCCAGGAACTGCGTGGACTGGACACCACAGAGCAATCTGACTTTGGGCATACTTCATACAACACTCATGAAAACGTGGAACTGCTGAGATCAGCGAAATCTGTAAGTTTTTGTGGCCTGGGGACCCGCACCCCTCCCTGCCAGGCTCAGTCCCGTGAGAGGAGGGGCTGTCAGCTCCGGGAAGGAGAAGGGAGAACTGCAGTGGCAGCCCTTATCAGAAACTCATTCTACTGACCCAAACTCCAACCATAGAAAGACTGTGACCGGACACCAGAGAATCTGAGAGCAGCCAGCCCAGCAGAGAGGAGACAGGCATAGAGAAAAAAAACAACACGAAAAACTCCAAAATAAAAGCGGAGGATTTTTGGAGTTCTGGTGAACATAGAAAGGGGAAGGGCAGAGCTCAGGCCCTGAGGCTCATATGCAAATCCCCAAGAAAAGCTGATCTCTCTGCCCTGTGGACCTTTCCTTAATGGCCCTAATTGCTTTGTCTCTTAGCATTTCAATAACCCATTAGATCTCTGAGGAGGGCCCTTTTTTTTAATCATTTTTTCTTTTTCTAAAACAATTACTCTAAGAACCCCAACACAGAAAGCTTCAAAGACTTGCAATTTGGGCAGGTCAAGACAAGAGCAGAACTAAGAGAGCTCTGAGACAAAAGGCAATAATCCAGTGGCTGAGAAAATTCACTAAACACCACAACTTCCCAAGAAAAGGGGGGTGTCTGCTCACAGCCATCATCCTGGTGGACAGGAAACACTCCTGCCCGTCGCCAGCCCCATAGCCCAGACCTGCCCCAGACAACCCAGTGTGACGGAAGCGCTTCAAATAACAGGCACACACCACAAAACGGGGTGTGGACATTAGCCTTCCCTGCAACCTCAGCTGATTGTCCCACAGTTGGGAAGGTGGAGCAGTGTGAATTAACAAAGCCCCATTCAGCCATTATTTGAGCAGACTGGGAGCCTCCCTACACAGCCCAGCAGCCCAGAACCGCCCTGGGGGGATGGCACTCACCTGTGACATAGCACAGTCATCCCTCAACAGAGGACCCGGGGTGCACAGCCTGGAAGAGGGGCCCACTTGCAAGTCTCAGGAGCCATACGCCAATACCAAGGACTTGTGGGTCAGTGGCAGAGACAAACTGTGGCAGGACTGAACTGAAGGATTAGACTATTGCAGCAGCTTTAAAACTCTAGGATCACCAGGGAGATTTGATTGTTAGAGCCACCCCCCCCTCCCTGACTGCCCAGAAACACACCCCATATACAGGGCAGGCAACACCAACTACACACGCAAGCTTGGTACACCAATTGGACCCCACAAGACTCACTCCCCCACTCACCAAAAAGGCTAAGCAGGGGAGAACTGGCTTGTGGAGAACAGGTGGCTCGTGGACGCCACCTGCTGGTTAGTTAGAGAAAGTGTACTCCACGAAGCTGTAGATCTGATAAATTAGAGATAAGGACTTCAATTGGTCTACAAATCCTAAAAGAACCCTGTCAAGTTCAGCAAATGCCAAGAGGCCAAAAACAACAGAAAATTATAAAGCATATGAAAAAACCAGACGATATGGATAACCCAAGCCCAAGCACCCAAATCAAAAGATCAGAAGAGACACAGCACCTAGAGCAGCTACTCAAAGAACTGAGGATGAACAATGAGACCATAGTACGGGATACAAAGGAGATCAAGAAGACCCTAGAAGAGCATAAAGAAGACATTGCAAGACTAAATAAAAAAATGGATGATCTTACGGAAATTAAAGAAACTGTTGACCAAATTAAAAAGATTCTGGACACTCATAGTACAAGACTAGAGGAAGTTGAACAACGAATCAGTGACCTGGAAGATGACAGAATGGAAAATGAAAGCATAAAAGAAAGAATGGGGAAAAAAATTTAAAAAATCGAAATGGACCTCAGGGATATGATAGATAATATGAAACGTCCGAATATAAGACTCATTGGTGTTCCAGAAGGGGAAGAAAAAGGTAAAGGTCTAGGAAGAGTATTCAAAGAAATTGTTGGGGAAAACTTCCCAAATCTTCTAAACAACATAAATACACAAATCATAAATGCTCAGCGAACTCCAAATAGAATAAATCCAAATAAACCCACTCCAAGACATATTCTGATCACACTGTCAAACAAAGAAGAGAAGGAGCAAGTTCTGAAAGCAGCAAGAGAAAAGCAATTCACCACATACAAAGGAAACAGCATAAGACTAAGTAGTGACTACTCAGCAGCCACCATGGAGGCAAGAAGGCAGTGGCACGATATATTTAAAATTCTGAGTGAGAAAAATTTCCAGCCAACAATACTTTATCCAGCAAAGCTCTCCTTCAAATTTGAGGGAGAGCTTAAATTTTTCACAGACAAACAAATGCTGAGAGAATTTGCTAAAAAGAGACCTGCCCTACTGGAGATACTCAAGGGAACCCTACAGACAGAGAAACAAAGAAAGGACAGAGAGACTTGGAGAAAGGTTCAGTACTAAAGAGATTCGGTATGGGTACAATAAAGGATATTAATAGAGAGAGGGGAAAAATATGACAAACTTAAACCAAAGGATAAGATGGCCGATTCAAGAAATGCCTTCACGGTTATAACGTTGAATGTAAATGGATTAAACTCCCCAATTAAAAGATACAGACTCGCAGAATGGATCAAAAAAAATGAACCATCAATATGTTACATACAAGAGACTCATCTTAGACACAGGGACACAAAGAAACTGAAAGTGAAAGGATGGAAAAAAATATTTCATGCAAGCTACAGCCAAAAGAAAGCAGGTGTAGCAATACTAATCTCAGATAAAATAGACTTTAAATGCAGGGATGTTTTGAGAGACAAAGAAGGCCACTACATACTAATAAAAGGGGCAATTCAGCAAGAAGAAATAACAATCATAAATGTCTATGCACCCAATCAAGGTGCCACAAAACACATGAGAGAAACACTGGCAAAACTAAAGGAAGCAATTGATGTTTCCACAATAATTGTGGGAGACTTCAACACATCACTCTCTCCTATAGATAGATCAACCAGACAAAAGACCAATAAGGAAATTGAAAACCTAAACAATCTGATAAATGAATTAGATTTAACAGACATATACAGGACATTACATCCCAAATCACCAGGATACACATACTTTTCTAGTGCTCATGGAACTTTCTCCAGAATAGATCATATGCTGGGACATAAAACAAGGCTCAATAAATTTAAAAAGATTGCAATTATTCAAAGCACATTCTCTGACCACAATGGAATACAATTAGAAGTCAATAACCATCAGAGACTTAGAAAATTCACAAATACCTGGAGGTTAAACAACACACTCCTAAACAATCAGTGGGTTAAAGAAGAAATAGCAAGAGAAATTGCTAAATATATAGAGACGAATGAAAATGAGAACACAACATACCAAAACCTATGGGATGCAGCAAAAGCAGTGCTAAGGGGGAAATTTATAGCACTAAACGCATATATTAAAAAGGAAGAAAGAGCCAAAATCAAAGAACTAATGGATCAACTGAAGAAGCTAGAAAATGAACAGCAAACCAATCCTAAACCAAGTAGAAGAAAAGAAATAACAAGGATTAAAGCAGAAATAAATGACATAGAGAACAAAAAAACAATAGAGAGGATAAATATCACCAAAAGTTGGTTCTTTGAGAAGATCAACAAGATTGACAAGCCCCTAGCTAGACTGACAAAATCAAAAAGAGAGAAGACCCATATAAACAAAATAATGAATGAAAAAGGTGACATAACTGCAGATCCTGAAGAAATTAAAAAAATTATAAGAGGATACTATGAACAACTGTATGGCAACAAACTGGATAATGTAGAGGAAATGGACAATTTCCTGGAAACATATGAACAACCTAGACTGACCAGAGAAGAAATAGAAGACCTCAACCAACCCATCACAAGCAAAGAGATCCAATCAGTCATCAAAAATCTTCCCACAAATAAATGCCCAGGGCCAGATGGCTTCACAGGGGAATTCTACCAAACTTTCCACAAAGAACTGACACCAATCTTACTCAAACTCTTTCAAAACATTGAAGAAAATGGAACACTACCTAACTCATTTTATGAAGCTAACATCAATCTAATACCAAAACCAGGCAAAGACACTACAAAAAAGGAAAACTACCGGCCAATCTCCTTAATGAATATAGATGCAAAAATCCTCAACAAAATACTTGCAAATCGAATCCAAAGACACATTAAAAAAATCATACACCATGACCAAGTGGGGCTCATTCCAGGCATGCAAGGATGGTTCAACATAAGAAAATCAATCAATGTATTACAACACATTAACAAGTCAAAAGGGAAAAATCAATTGATCATCTCAATAGATGCTGAAAAAGCATTTGACAAAATCCAACATCCCTTTTTGATAAAAACACTTCAAAAGGTAGGAATTGAAGGAAACTTCCTCAACATGATAAAGAGCATATATGAAAAACCCACAGCCAGCATAGTACTCAATGGTGAGAGACTGAAAGCCTTCCCTCTAAGATCAGGAACAAGACAAGGATGCCCGCTGTCACCACTGTTATTCAACATTGTGCTGGAAGTGCTAGCCAGGGCAATCCGGCAAGACAAAGAAATAAAAGGCATCCAAATTGGAAAAGAAGAAGTAAAACTTTCATTGTTTGCAGATGATATGATCTTATATCTAGAAAACCCTGAGAAATCGACGATACAGCTACTAGAGCTAATAAACAAATTTAGCAAAGTAGCGGGATACAAGGTTAATGCACATAAGTCAGTAATGTTTCTATATGCTAGAAATGAACAAACTGAAGAGACACTCAAGAAAAAGATACCATTTTCAATAGCAACTAAAAAAATCAAGTACCTAGGAATAAACTTAACCAAAGATGTAAAAGACCTATACAAAGAAAACTACATAACTCTACTAAAAGAAATAGAAGGGGACCTTAAAAGATGGAAAAATATTCCATGTTCATGGATAGGAAGGCTAAATGTCATTAAGATGTCAATTCTACCCAAACTCATCTACAGATTCAATGCAATCCCAATCAAAATTCCAACAACCTACTTTGCAGACTTGGAAAAGCTAGTTATCAAATTTATTTGGAAAGGGAAGATGCCTCGAATTGCTAAAGACACTCTAAAAAAGAAAAACAAAGTGGGAGGACTTACACTCCCTGACTTTGAAGCTTATTATAAAGCCACAGCTGTCAAAACAGCATGGGACTGGCGCAAAGATAGACATATAGATCAATGGAATCGAATTGAGAATTCAGAGATAGACCCTCAGATCTATGGCCGACTGATCTTTGATAAGGCCCCCAAAGTCACTGAACTGAGTCATAATGGTCTTTTCAACAAATGGGGCTGGGAGAGTTGGATATCCATATCCAAAAGAATGAAAGAGGACCCCTACCTCACCCCCTACACAAAAATTAACTCAAAATGGACCAAAGATCTCAATATAAAAGAAAGTACCATAAAACTCCTAGAAGATAATGTAGGAAAACATCTTCAAGACCTTGTATTAGGTGGCCACTTCCTAGAATTTACACCCAAAGCACAAGCAACAAAAGAAAAAATAGATAAATGGGAACTCCTCAAGCTTAGAAGTTTCTGCACCTCAAAGGAATTTCTCAAAAAGGTAAAGAGGCAGCCAACTCAATGGGAAAAAATTTTTGGAAACCATGTATCTGACAAAAGACTGATATCTTGCATATATAAAGAAATCCTACAACTCAATGACAATAGTACAGTCGGCCCAATTATAAAATGGGCAAAAGATATGAAAAGACAGTTCTCTGAAGAGGAAATACAAATGGCCAAGAAACACATGAAAAAATGTTCAGCTTCACTAGCTATTAGAGAGATGCAAATTAAGACCACAATGAGATACCATCTCACACCGGTTAGAATGGCTGCCATTAAACAAACAGGAAACTACAAATGCTGGAGGGGATGTGGAGAAATTGGAACTCTTATTCATTGTTGGTGGGACTGTATAATGGTTCAGCCACTCTGGAAGTCAGTCTGGCAGTTCCTTAGAAAACTAGAAATAAAGTTACCATTCGATCCAGCGATTGCACTTCTCGGTATATACCCGGAAGATCGGAAAGCAGTGACATGAACAGATATCTGCACGCCAATGTTCACAGCAGCATTATTCACAATTGCTAAGAGATGGAAACAACCCAAATGTCCTTCAACAGATGAGTGGATACATAAAATGTGGTATATACACACGATGGAATACTACACGGCAGTAAGAAGGAACGATCTCGTGAAACATATGACAACATGGATGAACCTTGCAGACATAATGCTGAGCGAAATAAGCCAGGCACAAAAAGAGAAATATTATATGCTACCACTAATGTGAACTTTGAAAAATGTAAAACAAATGGTTTATAATGTAGAATGTAGGGGAACTAACAATAGAGAGCAATTAAGGAAGGGGGAACAATAATCCAAGAAGAACAGATAAGCTATTTAACGTTCTGGGGATGCCCAGGAATGACTATGGTCTGTTAATTTCTGATGGATATAGAAGGAACAAGTTCACAGAAATGTTGCTATATTAGGTAACTTTCTTGGGGTAAAGTAGGAACATGTTGGAAGTTAAGCAGTTATCTTAGGTTAGTTGTCTTTTTCTTACTCCGTTGTTATGGTCTCTTTGAAATGTTCTTTTATTGTATGTTTGTTTTCTTTTTAACTTTTTTTTCATACAGTTGATTTAAAAAAGAAGGGAAAGTTAAAAAAAAAAAAAAGAAAAACAAGGAAAAAAAGATGTAGTGCCCCCTTGAGGAGCCTGTGGAGAATGCAGGGGTGTTCGCCTACCCCACCTCCATGGTTGCTAACATGAACACAGACATAGGGGACTGGTGGTTTGATGGGTTGAGCCCTCTACCATAGGTTTTACCCTTGGGAAGACGGTTGCTGCAAAGGAGAGGCTAGGCCTCCCTATGGTTGTGCCTAAGAGCCTCCTCCCGAATGCCTCTTTGTTGCTCAGATGTGGCCCTCTCTCTCTGGCTAAGCCAACTTGAAAGGTGAAATCACTGCCCTCCCCGCTACGTGGGATCAGACACCCAGGGGAGTGAATCTCCCTGGCAACGTGGAATATGACTCCCGGGGAGGAATGTAGACCTGGCATCGTGGGATGGAGAACATCTTCTTGACCAAAAGGGGGATGTGAAAGGAAATGAAATAAGCTTCAGTGGCAGAGAGATTCCAAAAGGAGCCGAGAGGTCACTCTGGTGGGCACTCTTACGCACAATTTAGACAACCCTTTTTAGGTTCTAAAGAATTGGGGTAGCTGGTGGTGGATACCTGAAACTATCAAACTACAACCCAGAACCCATGAATCTCGAAGACAATTGTATAAAAATGTAGCTTATGAGGGGTGACAATGGGATTGGGAAAGCCATAAGGACCACACTCCACTTTGTCTAGTTTATGGATGGATGAGTAGAAAAATAGGGGAAGGAAACAAACAGACAAAGGTACCCAGTGTTCTTTTTTACTTCAATTGCTCTTTTTCACTCTAATTATTATTCTTGTTATTTTTGTGTGTGTGCTAAAGAAGGTGTCAGGGATTGATTTAGGTGATGAATGTACAACTATGTAATGGTACTGTGAACAATCGAAAGTGCGATTTGTTTTGTATGACTGCGTGGTATGTGAATATATCTCAATAAAATGATTAAAAAAAAAAAAAAAAGAGTCAGCAGCAGAACCTTCATTTTGTTGATCTTTGGTGCCTGTGTCAAGCCCTCTTCTAGAGTAGCAGAGACCAAGCTCCTTGCTGGAGAGAATCTAAGTTTGTGCCTTGTTTTATACTCTTTGTCTGTTGACATGACTATATCTGTCATTGACCATTAGACAGTGGTTATACTTACGTCTTCTGATAACATCCTGGTTGGCTTTGATTGGCTTTGCATGGCTTTATTTAATTTGATTAATGAGATATGTTTCAAGAGAAACTCAACCTGGCTGGATACCTGACTTTTACCCTGAGAGAGCACAATATATCCAAGATATTCCCAGGGCAGTCATATTTATTTTCTATTATATCCTGAGTTCAAAAATGGGTTATGCAGTATAAGAGATCAGATCTAGACCCCTGTGTTATTCCTTTCACTGAGGAGGTATATCCAAACTAACTTTCTAAAACTGTTACTGCTATGGTGGTTTAACAACATTAAAATGTGGCACCAAACCACGAATCACAATTTTCAAGACATCCATCAGAGGGGCCTTGTGCTAGTTTGGACACATTATGTCCCGCCAAAACCCATATTCCTTAATGCAGTCTTGTGGGGGCAGATATATTAGTGTTGATTAGATTGGAATTCTTTGAGTGTTTCCATGGAAATGTGACTCAATCAACTGTAAGTGGAACATTTGATTGGATAATTTCCATGGAGGTGTTACCCTGCCCATTCAGGTTAGGTGTTAATTGGATCACAAGAAGTTCACAGACAGAAGGACCTCAGCGCAACTGAGAGTGACATTTTGGAGATAGCTGCAGCTAAACATTTTGGAGAACACCATTTTGAAACACAACCTGGGAGCAAAGGAAGAAGATGCCAGCCATGTGCCTTCTGAGTTAACAGAGGTTTCCTGGATGCCGTTGGCCATCCTCCAGTGAAGGTACCTATTGTTGATGCCTTACCTTGGAGACTTTATGGCCTTAAGACTGTAACTTTGTAACCAAATAAACTCCCCTTATAAAAGCTAATCCATTTCTGATATTTTTCATAATGGCAGCATTAGCAAACTAGAACAGGCCTATATTTAAATCTTTCAGAACATTTTCCACAAAAATGCATTCTCAACTCTTACCCTACAATGGTATCACTCCCAAACCTATTTCTATAGTTTTGGTTTGCCATGTGTGTACAACTAACTCTCATTATTTTTTTTTTCCATTCCTGCTGTATTTATGCTCTTCCCACTCATCCTTTTGAAATCTCCCTGCAGTGCCCAAGAAGATCCCATTTGTAGATTTCCTAAGTGAATCCAGGCAGGTTGTCGATCTCTCTAAGGTCCAGATGTCTAGAGGACGTGAAATTTATCTTTCTCCAAACAGCCTCATTTAGCACCTATGATGCCCATTCTGGGTGAAGGCCCTCCTCCTTATTGGAGGAAGAGTAGAAAAACAATTCATTTTTCTAGTTCTATTTTTCTAACACATTTATTAGAAACTGATTTTAAGCCACTATATATTGATATGAATGATAGCCCAAGCAACCACAGAAAGCTGCTAGAGATCCCCTGCAACTTTGACTCATGCCCCCTGTGATGGTCTTAGCATCACACTTTTTGGCAGCAAGGGTTTAGAGCTGTGTTTCCAAAGCACAGCCTGTTTTAAGAATCCCCTGTGGCACTGGTTAGGAAAAATTTCTGTATCTAGATGTTTATCCAGGAATTTTTTTTATAGGAGTTGGGACAGGTTCTGCTGCTTAGGGTATTGATGCTCAACTGGAGAAAATTTTACTAGACAGAGGACATTTGGCAATGTCTTGAGACATTTTAGGTTGTCAAAACTGGAGGTGGGAGTATGTATTGTTGCTGTTTTGGTTAAGAACCAAACTGTTTGGAACCTGTTAAGAACCCAAAATCTGGACTCATGCCCAAAGGACATACAATCTGACCCAGGCCTAATTTATTACCTGCAGAGTCAGTTGGGCCAGGAGGTGTGGCTGTTAGCGTGTGTCCTGATCCAGGTCTGTTGAAGGAAGTAGGAATGGGGTAGCAGTCCTGATTCTCTGCTTAGATAAACAGAACATCCCTGAGATAAGAGAAAGTCAGGTCATGCTCCCTAAGACACATGGGAATGCATAATGAAGAAAGAGAGACAAAAAATCCTTACCTGGTGAGGTCTCCACCTGAAACAGGAGAACAGGAATTTAAAAAAAAAAAAAAATTCCTGGTTCCTACATTTTAGTGTCACTCCTGTTGGGCAGTTTAGTCTGACCCAGGTAGGGACATCCATCCTTTTCACATCCAGAGTCATTCCTTTGGAAAGCCTGGAGTCTTTAGTCTGAGAAGGGACTGAGATCTCCCAGCTGTGGGCAGAGCAGCTGCTTGCAGACAGTTGGTACAATGAGAGGAACAATTAAGTTGAAACAGCCTGGAGCAAACACTACATGCATTAATTCACTCGAAAGAACACCTAGGAGGGGGAGGAGCTCTTTCTCAAATCCAGTAGAAGTGGTGTTTATTCAAACTCCTGTGGACTGTAAGCATGGAATTCCTAGGGCTTCAGCAAGCACAAGACCACAAGAAAAAGTAGGCTCCCCAGCTTTAGCTCCAAACAGGCACATATAAGACAGAGGGAACCCTACCTTTCCCATTTGCCACAGGTTGATCTTCCTGATAGGAGGGCCAAGCAGCTAATTATGTGCAAGGGAAATCCAGTAAGATTAACTGCTGACTTTTCATCAGAAACCATGGAGGCAAGAAGGCAGTGCTGTGAAACATTTAAAGTACTGAAAGAAAACAATTACCAACCAATAATTTTATATCCAGCAAGAATTACTTTCAAATATGTGAGCAAGATTAAGACATTCCCAGATAAACAAAAGCTGAGCAAGTTCATCACCATTGGACCTCCCCTAACAAGCAATGCTAAAGGAATTTTTCAGACTTCAATAAAAGAACACTAGACAGCATTTGGAAGCAGCATCAAGAAATGAAGACCTCCAGTAAAGCAACCAAATGGGTAACTATAATTGTCAGTACTACCATACTGTATTCTTATTTAATTCAACTTCTTGCTTCATACATGTGCAAAAACACAAATGCATAAAATCTATAATAAATCAGTGGTATCAGAAATACAATATAAAAGAATATAATTTATAATAAGTACACAAAAAAAGGGGAGAAGGAAGGGTCAAGGAACAGTGTGTATATATATATATATATATATATATATATATATATATATGCTATTGAAGATGTGTTGGTATCCAAATAAATGATTTTTATGGAAGTAGGATGTTAAATTTAAACTCATAGTAACTGAAACCAAAATATATAAAATATATTCAGAAAGAAATGAGAGGCGACTCAAAATGGTACAATAGGAAAGCTGCATGTACATGGAAAAAGGCATTAACAGAAGAATTGAGGGTCAAAAACTTTTAAAAGTTACACATACAAAATAGCAAAATGGCAAAGAAAAGTCTGACATTATAAGTAGTTATTTGAAATATAAATAAACTTCCCAATTAACAAGCAGAGATGGCAAGAATAGATAAAAAAGCATGATCCAACTATCTGCTGTTCACACAAGATGTGCCTTAAATTCAAGGGCAAGAGCAGGGTGAAAATGAAGGAAAAATATATAGTATCTGTTTTAGTTTTCTATGCTGCTGAAGCAATATACCATGAGATGAGATGGATTTTAAAAACATGAGATGGATTTAAAAAGATGAGATGGATTTATATTAGCTTACAAGCTTACAGATTTCAGGCCATAAAAATGTCCAATCAAGGCATCAAGATCATGCTTTCTTCCTGAAAAACAGCTGTTTGATTTCCTGGATTTCTCTGTCACATGGCACGGCACATGGAAGTGTACACTTGTTTCTCCTTTTCTTCCAGTTGTGGTGCTTTCAGCTTCTTGCTTTCATGGTTTATCTCTGTCTCTCTGTCTAAATTACATACACTTTTTAAAAGATCTCAAGAAGAGGATTAAGACCTACCCTGGGCCATGCCTTAACTCAAGTAACCTCATAAATAGGCACTACTTACAAAAGGATTATACCCACAGGAATGGAGTAATTTTAAGAAGCTGAGTTTCTGGGGTACATATAGTTTCAAACTACCACACCATGAAAGGTATAAGTAGATTTAATAGATAAAATAGATTTTAAGTCAACGGCTGTTTTCAAGGACAAAGAAGGCCATTATATACTGACACAAAGGGGTCAGTTCCACAGAATGATGTAACAACCATAAATATAGATGCAACTACAGCAGAATCCCAAAATATATGAAGGAAATATTGAAACATTTGAAGCGTGAAATAGATGGTTCTACATTCATAGTAGGAGATTTGAATACACCACTTCCAATAATGGATAAAACATAGAAGATCAATAAGGAAAAGAAAAGACTTGAACAATACTCTAAACCAACTAGACCTAACTGGCAGATATTGAACATTTCACCCAACACCATCAGAATAATTGTTCTTCTCGAATGCATGTGGATCATTCTTCAGGATTGATGAATATGTAAGGTCACAAAACACATCTCAGTTAAATTTAAAAAAAAAGTTGAAATTGTGCAATTTATCTTCTCTGACCCCAATGAAATGAAGTTAGAAATGAATAATACAGTGAGAAATGGAAAATTCACAAATATGTGGAAAGAAAAAATATACTCTTAACCTGGGGATCAAAGAAGAAATCACACAGGAAATTAGGAAACATTTTGAGGTGAATGAAAATGAAAACAAAATATACCAAAACTTATGGGATACAGCAAATTCAGTGATGAGATGCAAATTTATAGCTCTAAACGCTGACATTAAAAAAGAAGAAAGATCTCAAATAAGAGATCATTACCTCAGAATGAGAGGCTCTATAAAAAGAAGAACAAAGTCTATTTTGAGTATATGGAAGGAAATAAAAAAAATTTGGCAGAGATAAATGAAATAGAATCAATAAAACAAAAGGTTGGTCCTTTGAACACATCGGCAAGCCATTAGCTAGACTGACAAGGGAAAAAAAGAGGATACAAATAGCTAAAATCAGAAACAAAAAGGACTGTGAACAACTGTATGCCAACATATTGGAAAGCTTAGATGAAATGCAGAGATTCCTAAAAATGCACAACCTACCTACTTTGACTCAAGAAGAAATACAAGCTCACAACAACAAAATAACTAGTAAAGAAAATGAAATCAGTAATTTCAAATCATCCAACAAAGAAAACTCCAGGACCAGATGACTTCACAGGTGAATTTTACAAACATTCTAAGAAGAATTAATGCATATCCTGCCAAAGTCTCCAAAAAACTGAAGAGGAGGGACCACCACTTAAGTAAATCTTTAAGGCCAACTATATCCATATACCAAAGCCAGGTAAAGATGCTACAAGGAAAGAAAACTGCAGACCAATATCCCTTATGAATATATGTGATAAAATCAACTAAATACTAGCAAATCAAAACCAGCAGCACATCAAAAGAGTTCTATATAATAATCAAGTGAGATTTCTCCCATGTTGCAAAGGTGGTTCAACAAAAGAAAATCAATAATTGTAATACACCACATTAATAGAATGAAGGAAAACACACATACACACGAACACACATGATGTTGATGCAGAAAAGGTATTTGACAAAACACAGCACCCATTCTTTATAAAACTATTTAGAAAACTAAGAACAGGAGGAAATGTCCTAAGCTGGATAAAAGGCATATATGGAAACTGCATCATACATAATGGTGAAAGATTTAAATCTTTCCCTCCAAGACTTGGAACAAGTCAAGTATGCCCCGTCACCACTGATATTCAACACCATACCAGAAATGCTAGCCAAACCAATTAGGCAAGAAAAAGAAAGAAAAACAGTGTTAAAAATGGCCTATATATTTGGAATGATTTGATGATCTTTCTTGTTATCTGACAGGTAAGCTATTGGAAAATAGAGTACAGGCCAACATTGTCTTTTGTCCAAGTATGTGTGTGTGCTACAAAGAATGTATCTTCTGGAGAAGGTCTACCATAAAAAGTTGGCACGCTCAGGCACAGTATCAGTATTTAATGAATACAGACCAGAGTCTCATCCTAGAAACACAGTCGTGAACCAGACAGCTGTGAACAAAATGTAGGTGATGTGGTTTAACTACCAACCATTTAATCTTTAATCAATAAAATGTCTAATATATCATTTTTGTCAAGTTCTTGGATGAACAATAAACAAGATAAGAACACAGTGTTCTGGGAGTTCTATCTTGAATGGAGAAATTATTTGCATAGGGAAGGTTTTTAGGCAGAGACCTGAAAACAGTTGGAAGAATAATTTATTTGTGTATCTGTGGGGAGAATATGCTTGGCAATGAGAATAGAAAGTTCCAAGGACCTTTGAAAGGACATATCTATCAAAATTACAAATGGACATTCAATTTGCTTGGTCATTTACCTTTGCAGAACTTGTTAATGATTGATAAATCTTAAATGGCTCATTGGTTTGTAGTTTGAGCTATAAAAACATTTAAAGATATTTAAAACATTGTAGCTATGATACATTCAAAATAGCTAATATAAATAATTAGGATATATGAGATCTCTTTGCATAGACAAATGAATAATCCGTAAAATATCATTAACTGAAATAGAACAGAAATTATTCTATTTATCTTATATACCTCATTTTGTGCATGTTTAAAACAAATATTATATTCTATTATATTGGTATGCATATACCTTATGAAAACCCATGTGCACTTACAATGAAAAATGTATACCAAAGTGTCAGAGTACTCAATTCTGGCAAGGGGCAGCAAGAGAAAGTTTTCATGGGAAATATTTTAATATTAACTTATGTGTGCATGTACCTAGAGATGTTTTCGCCATACTTGGGGATTAAAGCTATACTTGCCTGATACAATGAGATGGGCAGAGTTCCTTTATCCCCTTTCTGAAAACCTAGTCAAAGTTTGGTGGTTTCTCTTCCTTGAATGTCTGACAGAATTCAGTATTGAAAGCTTCTGGACCTGAAAAACTTTATAGACAATTCATATCACCTACATTTTGTATTTTGTTCACAGCTGTCTGGTTAAATACTGATGCATTTCCTGAGTGTGCCAACCACTTTATGGTAGACCTCCAGAAGACTATATCCAAAGTCTTTAATAGGTAAAGGACTATAAATATTTTCTCATTCTTCTATCCTCAGTTTTGGTCATATAGTTTTAAAACATACTCCCATTTCAAAGTTTGGACTTTGAGAATACAAACTAACTGAAAGCTTTCTCTTCATACCTGTAGAATTTGTGATGTGTGTGCATGCTCTATAATGTGCACAACAGTTTTCAAATTCGTTTCTGCCAGCTCTTGTCTTTCAGCCTGAGTTTAGGTGTTGGGTTAGAATTAACCTCCTTCAACTGTATACTTTTGCCTATGTGTACGTCTACTCACACTAATGCCAATCACCAGAACTCCAAAAGCATCCCCTCTTTAATGCCAGAAGCAAAATGAAACCTTTCCCTTGAGATTCCTTTCACAGCTATCTGCTGCCATAATTATATGTCATTGATATTCCTTGGGTTTTGCCAACTGTTGGTTCTTAAAGCTAATTGATTCCTGTGGGTGTGAACCCATTTTAAGTAGGACCTTTGGATGATGCTATTTCATTTAAGGTGTGGCCCAAATCCATCAAGAAAGATCTTAATCTTCTTATTGAATTCCTTTGTAATACAATAAAATTCAGACAGAAAGCCACAGAAGCAAAGAGCTAAACATCCATGGAATCCCTAAGTGAGAAGAGAGGACACTGTGTACATTGCCATGTGACAAAGTAGCTCAGGATCAATAATCACCAGCAGCCAGCCACAGAACACAAGTCTTTGGGAAGAAAGCCTCATCCTGATGATGCCTCAATTTGGACTTTCATTTAACTAAAAACCGTATGCTAATAAATTCCCATTGCTTAATCTGACTCTTTGCATGGTATTTTCTTGAGAATCCTAGGAAACTAAAGCATATGCTATGTGTGTCTCCTTAACTAAAGCACTCATTTTATTTATTCTCCTAAATATTGCTCAGCTCCAGTTGTATTTCCCAGCACAGTGGGATCTTGGAATGTTGACCTGACCCTTTGGACAAGTTCTGTGTCCGTGTTGCTATATCTCTAGGTGGTAAACACCTTTTTATTGGGGTACATGGTGGATGTTCTCTGTCCGTTTTAAAGGCATGGTCCTTACTCAGAAACACCCCTGCCCTCCGAAGCACATCAGAACTTCCCTCACTGTGTGAGCTGCACCTATCTGCTGGAGCTCTCCACCTGATACCTCCCGCAGGGACACTTGGACTGGTTCTAATCCTATGCTTCCCCTGAAAGCTCACTGCTTCATCTTTACTCTAAAGTAAGGAAGCAGGAGCTGTCCTCCTAATTTCAGAGGATGGTGGTAAAACAGGAGTCTGCTGGTGGCATCTTGGACTGTTTCTGTGCAAATCACCCCAAGCATCCCACAGTGTTCCATTTCCCATAATGGGTAAAGTGCTTCCTGGGGGCTCTTTCCCAGACCCCTGCCCATACCCTCATCACAATACAGGAAAAGTAGCTCCGTGTAATGCTTTAGTTCCTTTTCCCACTTTCACCTTGACACCTCCTGGGATAATTCATTTACTTATCACCAAAATTTTCTCAGTGGAACACTTATTCCCTGAGAGACATAGTCTTCTGGAGATCTCTATTTAAAGGGGGAGATTTTTGTGTTTTAACTTTAGATGGCATTTCTCACAGAGACAAGTGTATATTTGACTCCCGGGGAGGAATGTAGACCTGGCATCGTGGGACGGAGAACATCTTCTGGACCAAAAGGGAGATGTGAAAGGAAATGAAATAAGCTTCAGTGGCAGAGAGATTCCAAAAGGAGCCGAGAGGTCACTCTGGTGGGCACTCTTATGCACACTTTAGACAACCCTTTTCAGGTTCTAAAGAATTGGGGTAGCTGGTGGTGGATACCTGAAACTATCAAACTACAACCCAGAACCCATGAATCTCGAAGACAATTGTATAAAATTGTAGCTTATGAGGGGTGACAATGGGATTGGGAAAGCCATAAGGACCACACTCCACTTTGTCTAGTTTATGGATGGATGAGTAGAAAAATAGGGGAAGGAAACAAACAGACAGACAAAGGTACCCAGTGTTCTTTTTTACTTCAATTGCTCTTTTTCACTTTAATTATTATTCTTGTTATTTTTGTGTGTGTGCTAATGAAGGTGTCAGGGATTGATTTAGGTGATGAATGTACAACTATGTAATGGTACTGTGAACAATCGAATGTACGATTTGTTTTGTATGACTGCGTGGTATGTGAATATATCTCAATAAAATGAAGATTAAAAAAAAAAAAGGAACAAGGGCATAGCTTACTGTGGCCTTTTGGATTTCTAGTTGGAGTTTGCATAAGAGAAAGCCATGCCCTTACCAATAGTAGACCTGAAATACCTAGGTTCCTATCTAATATTCTATAAAAGGTTCACTCACTAAGTTTTATCTCTCAGAAATGTAAATCCACCAGTGTTCTTATGCCAGGCAATTCCTAAAACCCAGAGGCAATAGCCTCTTTAAGAACATCAGATGCAGCCCCCTTCCCCCTACTGTTGACACCCCCTTTCAATATGAACAAGTTAGGGTGTTCACTGCCTAGACACCCCTGAAGATCAAGAAAGTGATTAAGCAAGAGGAAAGGGTAGCAACAGACAAGATAGGATTTAACAAAAGATTACCAATTCTGAAACATATACACATATACATACACATATATATACATATATACACATTTATATACACATATGTGCATGTGTGCATGTGTATATATGTATACATTGGATGCTAGGATGTTAGAATAGCTAGAAGGAAATAACTGAAATGGTGGAACTGTAACCTATAATATTCTTTGAAATTTGCTATATAGCTATTCATTGAATTGTGCTTTGAAAGTTTTCACCTTTTTGTATATACCCTGTATTACAGAATATGGAAAGAACTGAAAATATGGAACTGCAACCCATAACAATTTTTGAAATTACCTATATAACTGCCTGTTGGAGTGTACGTCGAAAGTTAACACCTTTCTGTATATATGTCACATTTCACAATAATGGAAATAACTGAAATTGTGGAGATGTAACCAATAACATTCTTTGAAATTTGCTCTCTATTTGTTAAATTGTACTTTGAAAGTTATCACTGTTATGCATATATGTTAAAGTTCATAATTTTAAAAATGCATAAAAACAGGAAGAAATGCTTTCTTTTTATTGATTATTCTGAGTCTATGCAGAAGTTCATGTTTAGGCTACTCGATGTCACTGTTTTCTGTAGGGCACTGAAAACAGGACAAAATGTTTAACTGAATTCACTCTTTAAGAGCCTGATAGGGGGTTCAGGTATAGAAAATGAGGAGTTACATCTTAATTTGTACAGAATTTCTATTATTTAGGTTAATCGTAAAGTTTTGGAAATGAAGGTGGTGATGGTAGCACATTTTTGTGAGTGTAATTAATTGCACTGTACTATATATATGTGAACATGGCTGAAAAAGGAAATTTTAGGTCATATATATGTTACTAGAATAAAAATTAAAAGATAAAACATAGGACAGTATAACACAGTGAACCCTGTTTTAAATGACAGGCTAGAGTTAAGATGATTATTTTAATATTCTTTCATCAATTGTAACAAAGGTACAACAGTAATGCAAAGTGTCAACAATAGGATGCATATGAGAATAATGTAATCTTTACATGATATTTCCCTAAATCTACAAATTCTATAATAAAAAGAAGTAGTGGTTCAAGGATTGGAGGAGCTGGTAGGTCTGTTCATAAGTAGATGAATTGTCATGTGGAAATTAAATCATTGTGTATCTATAACTTGGCAGGGTCCATTTGTAACTTTTCCAGGAGATATACATACATATATATAAATACAATATATATATGTGTATTAAGTGGGTCTAAGATTGAGTTACACTCTTCTCCTACAATTTAAATTATTTGTAGCTTCAATATATCATTTAAGCACCCCACAAGTGGGTGGTTTTGCTTATTTCATTTTTTTTTCCCCTGTTTTATTTACCAATGGGAATAAAATTCATACTTTAGCATAGTTCAATGTCATTTTGTGAGCCTAGCACCCTTTAGGAAGTATAAAAGACACAGTTATTTCCCCATTGCTAGGATGATTCATTAAATGTAACACACATGTAAGAGAGTGGTTGGAAGGCCACCAGGTGACTCTCATGATTATGTAAAATGGAAAACTATATTTGCAGTAATCACAACTCTCCATACCCAATTTTTCAGGAATACTGTTGCACGGACAGAGGCAAGTCAGAACTGATTGTATAATACCATGAACTGACCCTCTCCTTAAATGCTTTGCCAGCGTTCCCCTAATCAGCAAACTTCTGCTACTTCTCCCCAAATCACTATCCTTTCCATGATAATGCTTTGTCACCAAAACTCCAGCTATAATTACCTCCACCAAGATGACCCAGTATTGTCCCAGTAGAAACAAAGTTATCTGTTATATAGAAAATTATACTATAATTAAGGCAGTGTAGTACAGGCACAACGATAGATAACCAAACAAACAGACCAACAAAAAACTGACTCACACATATCAAGATATTTTGACTTACAACCAAGGTGTTCGTTGAATGCAATGGGTAAAAGGATGATCTCTTTAATAACTGGTATTGGGTCAATTTAGATATCCATGTGGGAAAAAAAGAATCAACACCCCCAGTTAATACTATACACAAAAATCAATTACAGATGGATTGGGAATCAAAATGTAAAGGCAAACTTTTAGAAAAAAAAATGAGAAAGTATCTTCATGACTGTGTTAGTTTAAAGCTGTTACATACCCCAGAAAAGGACATTTTCTTTTAACCGATTCTTGTGGGTGCAGGCCTGTTGTGGGTAGGATCTTTGGTTAGGTTATTTCAATTGAGATGTGACCTATCCCATTCAAGATGGGTCTTAATCCCCTTGGATTCCTTTATACGAGGATAAAGGACACACAGACCCCCTTCCCCATAATGTCGACATCCCTTTTTAATATGAAAAAGTTAGAGTGGTCACTGCTTGGACACCCCTGAAGATTGAGAAAGTGATTAAACAAGAGGAAGGGGTAGAAACAGACAAGATAGGATTTAATAAAGGATTAAGAGTACTGAATCTTTATGTAAATATATATTTTCTAGATGCTAGGGTATTAGAATAGTTAGAAAGAAATAACTAAAATGGTGGAACTGTAACCTATAGCATTCTTTGAAATTTGCTCTATAGCTACTCATTAAATAGTGCTTTGAAAATTATCTTATATATTATAAGATATATTATAAGTTATGTATATATCTTATATTTCACAATAGGGAATAACTGCAACCATGGAAATGTAACCCTTAACATTCTTTGAAATTACCTATATGACTACTTGTTAAATTGTACTTTGAAAGTTATCACCTTTACTGTATATATGTTATATATCACAATAAAGAAGTAACTGAAATTGTGGAATTGTAACCTGCAACATTCTTTGAAATTTGCTAACTACTTCTTAAATGGCACTTCGAAAATTATCATTGCTCTGCATATATATGTTAAATTTCATAATAAAAAATGTATTTAAAAAAAAGGACACATAGAATAAGCCTAGATTGCTCAGAGAGGTCCCAGAGAAGCTGAGAGACAAGAACACCCCCACAGAAGTTGAGAGAGAAAGCCACTGAAGTTAGAAGCTAAAAGCAATGAAACCCAGGAGAAAAGGACCAGCAGATGCCAGCCATGTGCCTTCCCATGTGACAGGTGTCCCAGATGCCAGCACCCTTTCTTCAAAGAAGGTATCGTCCTGTTGATGCCTTAATTTAGACATTTTGATGGCTTAGAACTGTACATATGTGAGCTAATAAATCCCCTTTGTTAAAAGCCAGTCCATTTTTGGTATATTGCATTTCGGCAGCTTTTGCAAACCTAAACAATGACCATGGCATATGCAAAGATAGCTGAAACAGGATACAAAACCTGCTAACCATAAAATAAAAACTGATACAATCAAATGCATTAAAATTGTGAATTTGGCTCCTTAAGAGACACTATTAAGAGAGTGGGAAGGATAAGACACAAATTAGAGAAAGGTATTTGAAATATATATATCAACGAATGATCTATATGCAAAACACATTAAAAACTCTACAAATCAAAAGCAAAGGAGGCCAATCCAATAGATAATAAGCAGAAAAATTGAATAGGCATTCACAAAGGAGGATATCCAAATGGTCAAAAGACACAGAAAAGCAAATTAAAACCCCAATGAGAAACCACTACACCTGGCCAGAATAGATAAACTTTAAAAAGACTGATAATACCAGATGTTCGTGAGGATGAGGAAGATCTAAACTGGAACTCATACATTGTTGATGGGAGTATGAATTGGGTCAACCATTCTGGAAAACAGTTGGGCAGAACCTACCAAATCTGAATGAATATATATCCCATAACTAGACAATTCCTCTCTTGGGCATGTATCCAAATGATATGACTACTTATTTTTTACTAAAAGATATGTTGGAGAAAATTAAAAGCAGCTTTATTCATAAGTGCCACAATTTGGAAAGTCCCATTAACAGGAAAATCAATAAATAAATGGTGGTATATTAATACTATATTGCAATAAGAAGGAATGATTTACTGGTGCATGCAACATGGGTAAATCTCACAAACATAAAGCTGAGTGGAAGAAGCCAGACACAAAAGTCTACCATATGATTTTATTCATATAAAGTTCAAAAACAGGCAAAACAACCTATGGTGTTAGCAGACAGGATATTAGTAAACTCTGGAGAGAAGTAGTGATTGGGACGGACACTATCACTGGGGAGCTAGTAACATAGGTGAGTTCACTATGTGACAACTCATTGGGTTGTCTGATTACCAGGTGTTCACTTTTCTGTATATACTATACCTCAGTAAAGTTAAAAATAAAACAAAACAAAACACACCTACACATGCCTGGGCCCCATCTCTAGAGGCTATGAGTCTGGAAAGAGTGGGAAGAGGGGAGAAGGCAGAAGACAAGTAAGGATAGCAGAAAACTACTTTTAAAATGTTCCATTGGTGATTTGGAAGCATGCCTGCTGCCCTATAGAAACAGAAAAAGTATGTTCATTAAGTTTGCAGCTGGTATCAAATTAAGGTGAAGGGAAGGATTATTAAGAAAAACGTAAAATATGAAAACCAGATCAAGAACAAAGCCTGAATGGATGAAAAGAAATTAAATGGTTTTCAAAGATTTAAATGGTTTTCAAAATATTCCAAGTTTAGATTAATTAGATCTTTAAAGAATAGATAATTCCTATGTTATTTAATCTATTCCAGGGCAAAAAGATAGAAATACTCGCAATTCATTTTACAAATCCAAAATCTGATTACATACATACACACACACAAAAGAAGGAAACACTGACCAATCTTAATAATGACAATCTATGCAAAACTTCTAAATAATACTCTGGGCTTAGCAATGTATTAAAAGAATACACCACTGCCATGTAATATTTGTAACATAACATCAGGATGCTTCAAAATTAGAAAATCTAATGTAATTTGTTATATTAAGAGATCAAGGATGTAATTTTTCCTTCTTTGATCAATGAATGTATTTGTTGCATTAATAGAGAAAAAAAAAAAAAAAGACATGATGGAATAAAAAAGTTGCTAAAAATCAACACCAATCCAGGCTTAAAAAATTACAAAACCAAAACAGTATTTGGTGAGCTAGTAGTAAAAGGATCCTCAGTATGATAAATTATTTATTAAAACCAAAAGAAAGCAATATCTTTTAATCCTAGATGAAACACTAAAAGGGGACTTCCATTCAAGTTGGGCACCGGACAAGGATATTTGCTGTCATTCAACACAGTCCTTCTAAAAATGTAAATCACATATCACACCTCTGCTAGAAACCTAGCAATGTCTCCCATTTCATTCAGAATAAAAGAAAAAATTCTTACAATGGCCTGCAAGGCCCCAGAGGCCTGGCACTGCCCACTCCACCTTCACCCTTATCTGTAAATTCAGTGACCTCACTGACCATTCTCTGCCTTACTTATTGTAGTGCCTCACTCATGGTGGCAATACTGGCCTTTTTTTTGTTCCTTCCACCAAAATGCCAAGTACACATTCACTTTAGAACTTTTACACTTGCCATTCCCTCTGGCTAGAAGACTATCACTAGTTAGGCAGATCATTTACTCTCCCACTTCCTTCAGGTCTCTGCTCAAATACCACCTCTCTGAGAGACCTTCCCTGACTATCCTATCTAAAATATGACTCCTCCACTACCACTCCCTATATCCTTAACCTGCTTTTCTACTTTGTTGCATTTATTAACACTTGACTTATAAAAACAAATTATTATGAGTAGTAACTAGAAATTCAAAGAGAATAACACAAAATATGAGAACTAAAAAGAAAAGTTAATAAAAGGACCAGATAGATACAAGTTGGATATATAAGACTTTATACCTAAAGCACAAGCAACAAAAGAAAACATAGATAAATGGGACCTCCTCAATATTAAAAACTTTTGTGCGTGCCAAAAAGGACTTTGTCATGAAAGTGAAAAGACAACCTACTCAATGGGAGAAAATATTTGGAAACCACATATCCGATAAGAGTTTAATAACCAGAAATCCTACAACTCAACAATAAAAAGACAAACAACCCAATTAAAAAACAGGCAAAAGACTTGAAGAGACATTTCTCCAAAGAGGACAAAAAGGCACATGAAAAGATACTCAACATCACCAGCTATTAGAGAAATGCAAATCAAAACCACAATGAAATATCACTTCACACCCACTAGAATGGCTACTATTAAAAACAGAAACAAAAACAAATAAACAAACAAAAAAACAGAAAACTACAAGTGTTGGAAAGGATGTGGAGAAATAGGAAACTCATTCACTGCTGGTGGGAATGTAAAATGGTTGCAGCCACAATAGAAGACAGTTACTCAAGAAGCTAAGTATAGATTAACCATATGACCCAGCAATCCAGCCACTAGGTATATACCTGGAAGAATTGAAAGCAAGAGCTCAAACAGATATTTACAATCTGATGCTCACAGCGGCTCTATTTACAATTGCCAAAAGATGGAAGCAACCCAGTGTCCTGCAGCCAATGAATGGATAAATAACATGTATACACATACAATGGAATACTATTCAGCCGTAAAAAGGAATGAAGTCCTGACGCATTCATTCAACAACATGGATAAACCTTGAGGACATTATGCTGAATGAAATAAGCCAGACACAAAAGGACAAATATTGTATGATCTCACTGATATAAAATAGTTAGAATAAGCAAACTCATAAAATTGGAATCTAGAATATAGGTTACTGGGGGATAGATTGGGATTAGAGAATGGGGAGTAGATGCTTCTTTTGCACAGAATTTCTAGTTAGTTTGATTGCGAAGGTTTGGAAATGGATGATGGTGATGGTAGCATGTTATTGTGAGTGTAATTAACAGCAATGAATTATATAGGTGAACGAGACTAAAAGGGGAAACTTTAGGTCGCATATGCTACTTGAATAAAAATTAAAAGATAAAACATAGGACTGTATAACACAGTGGACCCTCTTGTAGACAATGGACTATAGTTATTAGAACAAGTATAAGAATGTTCTTTCATGAATTATAACAAAGGTATGACACTAATACAAGGTGTTAATAATAAGGTGGTATATGGAAAAAAAATACACCTGTGTAAACTATGGATGATAGTTAATAGTACTATTTAAATAATTACATCAATTATAACAAAAGTAACTACTGTTAAAAAAAAGTACAATTATAAAAAAAGTGCTATCATCAATTGTAATAAATGTTCCACACCAATGAAAGGTGTTGGTAGTAGGATGGTGAATGAGAATCCTGTATTTTATGTATGATTGTTCTGTAAACCCACAATTTTTCTAGTACAATAAATAGGGGAAAAAAAGATGGCTATATAAAAATCAGTAGCTTTCCTACATACTAACCATAGCCAGTTTAAAAATGTACCATAGGATCAAAAATATAAAATACATAAACTTAATTTTAAAATGTGTAAGATTTGTAACAAGAAAACTATTAGCTTTTACTAGGAACATAAAATAACATTTGAATAAATGAAGACGAATTATGTCCCTGGATAGCAATATTCAATATTGGAAAGATAAAAGTTCTTCCCAAATTAATCTACAAATATAATGCTTTTCCAGTCAAAATCCCAATGTGGTCTTTGTTGTTGTTTTTTGGTAATTGATCAACAGATTTTAGTTCATCTTAAAGAAAAAAAGGCCTAAGAATAAGAAATTTTAAAAAAGAATATAATGAAAGGAGATTTAGCTCTATAAAATGACAAAATGGCATATTAAGCTATAATTATTAAAACAGTGTGGTACTAGCATGTAAAAGGACAAAAAGATCAATACAACTGACTACCCATGCTTCTCAAACTCAATCCTGACTAAACTTGAAAACATCACTTTCCCTCTTCACAAATCTTACTTATTCTCCAGCACTACCTGTAACTGGCACAACACACACTCAGTTGCAAGACGGAAACCTGAGAATTACCCTTGTACTTCTCTGTCAAACCAAACATCCACTCAATCACCAAATTTTATGTCCCTCAAACCCCACACCTGATCAGATTTTACTACCTAAATACCTCTCACAACTCTTAGAACCATTGTCACCACCCCAGTTTAAAGTTCCATCAATTATTGTCTGGATTTTTGTATTAGCTTCTATTTAGCTTCCCCACACTTTCACTTTTACCCTCTGTCAATTCATTCCCCAAATTATAAATGTATGATCTTTTAAAATGGTAAAAGTTATGATATAAGTGCCACTTAAAACTCTTTAATGCCTTCCTGTGTTAAGATAAAACCAAAATCCTTAATTTGGAGTATAATAATATTTCATTTATGGGCAAATAGGCTTCAAACAGCTTCAACTGTACTAGAACACATCCTTGAGCATAAAATAATCTTGTGAAAAACCAGTCATTAAAAAAAAAAAACAAAAAACTGGAAATTAAAGCTGTTACTAAAACTTAATGCTCTTAAGTTTTAAGAGCTCTTAACTCTACAATGCTCTTACCTATACGATATGGCCTCTGTCTGCTTTTCTGGTCTCATTTTACTCCATGTTTGAGGATCTTCAACCTTATTGGCTTTCTTGCTGTTTCCCATGTTGGTAGTGGTCCTCCCTACTTTAGGACTTTCTTAAGAACTGGCCCTATGCATGGACACCCCTCCTTTTCCTTCCCTCCATTCCTGAATAAAGCACTTATATTCTCTTAAATCACCCTATTTTTTCAGTTTTCATTATAATATTAGATTCATTTATCTAAGTCTTTCCCACTACTTTATGTTCCATGAGGGCAGGGTCCATGCCTGTTTCCATTCACCATTGCATTCCTAAAGCCTAGAACCAAGCCCGATAAATAATAGGCATTCAGTATCTATTTGTTAAGTTAGATATGAATTTTAACTATTGTATGGTACTGAAACATAGTGATGCTTTCAGGAGCCACTAGTGATTTGTATAAAAGACCACTCAATCATTGTGATTCAATTGCCTTAGCTACTTCTTTCCTTCCTGGGGGTGGGGTGGGGGTGGTGGAGTGGTAGTTCCTCAATATGTGAGATGGTATACAATATGCTGAGTCTAATATCATGGATCGAATTTGTTAAACCAATCAGTTTAATTTTAACTTAGTCCAAAACCTCAGGGAAATACCATGAAAAAGTAAGGATTAAGAGCTTTTTAACAGTAGTTTTAATAACAAGAAGCCTTATCCAGTTGTTTTTGTTTTTCTAAAATGGAATTTTTCCTCAGATTACTTTGATATTCAGGGATATTTTCTAGTATGGCTGAAGGTATCTGAAGTCTAATTGCCCATTAAGGAAATGTCACTCTGTTCTGGAATATACAGATCTTAGTTCTTTATTATTCTCTATTTACTTCTGTTAATGGAAAACAAGAAAAGTTCTTCTTAGTATTTCAGTACTTACAAGTGAAGGAACTGTGAATATCTGTACTGAGAGGTCTGCGACTGAAAACTCTCTGTCGTGGTCATCTGTCACATAATCACTCTGCAAACACTCATAGTTCTATTAAGAAGGCAAAAAAAGGCAAGGAGTGGCAGCTATCAGTTACAAAGAAAAGGCAAGCACTACTCACCAGAGTAGGTGTGGTGAAGAACTGGACAGACAGAGCAGTCACCGAAACTGCTCACTCGTGATCATCGTCCATAAAATCTCTCTGCAACTGCTGGTAATTCTAAACAACAAGGGGAGATTCACCTCTAATCCACATTGACCAAATGTTTAAGGTTTATAATGAAAAGCCACTGCTGGAGGAAGTCAATGAGATAACACTGCTATGACAAGAATAATTGAAATTATTTCTAACAATGGAATCCTCTAAAAATATTGATTAATTTAGGGAGACCAAATAGGAAGTAACAGCTACTAAAATCCTGGGATGACACCGTACACTGGAGGGAATAAACCAGAGCTGTTACACTGTCTCTGATGAAACCAGATTTTCAGCCTTCTGGATGCAAATCAGAATCACATAGGTGGTTCTTTCAACATGTACATGCTTGGGCTCCACTCTTAGTGAATGTGCTTCAGCAGGCTTGAGAATGCAACACAAACATATGCATTTTGAAAGAGATCCCCAAATGATTCTCACATAGTTTCTTGGTTAAGAACCTCTAATTCAGGCAAATAAGCAGTTAGCTTAATCGCATGCTGCTATAAAGGGAGAAGAATATAATTCAACCATATTATCAACCTAGAGTTTCATGATTACTGAATTGGAATCTATACATAAATGTCAGCTTAAATAAGATTATCTTTTCCTTGTACAAAATTTAATAGGAACAATACCATAACTTCATAATGGCATAGTTTAAATTGTTCATTACCATTTCATGTCACCTTTGGAAATAAAGGGAAATGTATGCTGCATAGATGGAGATCATATTATCATGGGAGGTGATGGGCAAGACATTGATCAAAGATAAAAGGTCATTTATGAAGTTTATTAGAATTTAAAATCAAGACACCTTACTATTAGCTGCTCATTTTATGAAACCTGGATACAGTAATGGGCTACAGGTCCTCTTAATATAACAACCGTTTTGTTAATCTTCAAAATTGAGAAAACACATTTGCAAATCGAATAGCAAACAATTTCTTGTATTTCAAATCCATAAGCAGACTGCTCATGAACAACTGATGATACACACCCCTAGCACCTGTTAAGAAAAAGATCAGGATATAAGAGGGATATTCCAAAAAGCAAAAAATTACATTTCTGAAATTTTTGTAAAATCAATTATATTTTAAGTCTCAAGAGGAAATATTTCAGTGTTCTTAGTATAAAATATTTGCAGTCTGTATACATATAAAATCGGTTTTTTAAAAAATATAATCTCCTAACAAAATATGAAAGAAAAACATGAAATACATTCACTTTGTTACATGTCTTACCCTTAAAGGTTATTTAATTTCTTGGACCCTCAAAATTTTTTTCAAAGAATGAGATTGCTAGCTTTTGAAATAATAATATATGCTATTTATACATATTTGACACAATAATTTTGTTAATTTTTGAAAACATAAATATATTTATTTAATATCTCCCCCCAAAAACAAACATAAAACAACAAAAAAATTTAACATCACAATTACCTAAATAGTTTCCCACATATCTTAAAAGTAGTTAAGGGATTCACCTTTCCACAGTTTGGAATCACTAAGCATTAGTCTATCCATAAGAGAAGAGTTTTCACCATCTGGCCCTTCTTGTAAACCAACTTGACACAAAATCCGGCGAAGACCATCTTAAAACAGGAAGAAAAGTAGTCATGAAATAGCAACTTCAAAATTAAAATATAGTGATTCTATTTGGTCTATAGAGTTTTACATGTTTTATTAAAGGTCAAATTTCTTCACAAAAAAATATTTTACTATTTATTAATATTTTCAGAAAAAAAGAAAAATCTTGCATTACACACAAAATCTTCCTCCAGAATGCTGAAATATATGCCTATCAGAAAAGTGATGGCCTCTCATCTTTAAAGAATATAATTAAAGAAGAAAGTACCCAAAACCATTGAAATAAATCTTTCTCTAAGCACTTATGCTAATTAAACCAGATTATTGTAAAATTACTATGTATCTCATGATAACAAAAGGTAAGTATGATATAAAATCGTGCTAAAAGTCAAAAGAAAGAATATATGACCTCTTTACTATGATATTTACCAGTGCACTTTCTTAATGCTATGCTAAATGTTCTTTATTCATAAACAAAAATTCACTAAGCACCAATCACTTGAGAGCCCTGGAGGACAAGTTCCTCTATCTTCCAAATGCTAAACTTGAAAAAAAGTTCTTCAAATATTAATATAAGCATTAAAATGACCAAAACATTAATAACTTTGTATTCCATACTTTATAATTTAAACCACTATTTTGGTCTTCTTCAAGCATACAAAATAATCAGAAAAAAAAAAGGAATAACTTAAATTTAATTAGGCTACCAAACAGTAATCATTTAAAAACTAAAGAAAAAGCTTACATACGTAAGTATTAAAGAATAGATGCTAAAATCTTTAAATTATTGGTGATAAGTATCCTAAAGAAAATTTTCGGTAGAAAACTGCTTCCATGATTCCATTCATTAATACTGTACTTGGCAACCATGTACCCAATGGAAAACACCAAAACTAAAAAAAAGGGAGCCAGGAAAAATAACTAGAAAAACATCTGAAAGGCAGCAAACATCTCTGAACAGTCAATATCACCAGCTTTTGTGAACATACCTGAATATCCAATAATACTTCCCAGCCAAGATAAAACTTTCAAACCAAAATTCTGGTGTGCAACAATAGATGAATGCATAACTTGAACTTTGAGTGGCTTTGTCTGCCGACTGGTATTTCTCTTAAAAAGAAATGGCAGGATGAAAAAACAACCTAAAAAGTCTATTTTATTGGCAGGAAAAAAACTTACATATTAATTTAATATAAACACATCGTCACCATCATTGAAGAGTTTTTCATGCATGTGTGTAAGAAAAACATCACCTGTCTTGCCTTACTTGTTGTAGATCCTATAAAAGGCTGTAACTGAGAACTTAAGATGGTGGCTAGGTGAGACAGGGCAAAAAAAACACCTCCGTGAAAAAGACTAGATAAAAACCAGAAAGTGACCCAGAACACCACTTCCAGAGTAGCACCAGCCAGACAAGGTCTGCTAAATCTACAGGGACCATGCATTTGGTGAAACCAGGAGTCTGTATTCTGAAATGAGTGAGTGAGTCGGCTGAAAGTCCCTCAGCCACGCTGTGGTGTAGGGAAACAGTGGGTTGGCGTTTGGAGACAGACTAGTTCTTTAAAAAAAAAAAAAGAAAAAAGCCCAGGAGCAGCTGCAGATATGACGGGAGCAGGCTGGGCTAACACCCCGGTGTCTGGTGTGGAGGATACCCCTTCTCACACCCACTGCTGATTGTCTCGGGCCCAGGGAAGCAAAGGGGAGCCGAAAGGAGAAAAAAACACACCACCTGCAGCCATCTCCCCAGCGGGCGGGGGCACTCTTGCCTGGGGCTGAATCACAGCACAGAGCCGCGCCAAGAAACCCAGTGTAACAGGGAGTCTTTCCCGCAGCACTGCGCACATGCCACAATATCCGCCGTGGACAGTGGCCTTTAATACACCCACGGCTGGTTGCCCTGGAGCTGGGAGGGAGGAGCTGTGCGGAAAGGGGGAAGTTAACGTGTCCCATTCAATCATCTTTGAAGCGGGGTGGGAACGCCCCTGCATGGCCTGGCATCCCAGGGCTTCCCTGGAGGCCGGCACGCACCTGTGACATGGCACGGCCCTCCTTCCCTCAGCAGAGGTCCTGGAAGAGCACAGCAGGGAAGGGGGAACCACTCGGAAATCCCAGGGAACCCACACCAATACCAAGGACTTTTCGGTCAGCAGCAGAGAACAGCCTTAAATCTCCGGGAACACCTGGGAGGTTTGATTATTAAAGCTGCCCTTCCTCCCTAACTGCTCAGACACACGCCCCTCATTCAGAGCGGACAGCACCGACAACACACCCAAATTAAGTGCACCAGTTGGACCACCCAAGAATCAGATCCCCACACACCACAAAGACAAAGTTGGGGAGAACTGACTTGAAGGGAATAGGTGACTCACGGACGCCATCTGCTGGTTAGTTAGAGAAAGTGTACGCCACCAAGCTGCAATTCTGACAAATTAAAAATCAAGTAAAGAAAATGCCAAGAGGTCAAAAACAACAGAAAATCTTAATGCATATGATAAAACCAGACACTATGGAGAAACCAAACCCAAACACCCAAATCAAAAGATCAGAAGAGACACAGTACTTGGCGCAATTAATCAAAAAACTACAGACAGGCAATGAGAGCACGGCACAGGATATAAAGGACATGAAGAAGAGCACGGCACAGGATATAAAAGACATAAAGAAGAACCTAGAAGAGCATAAAGGAGATATTGCAAAAGTAAATAAAAAAATAGAAGATCTTATGGAAATTAAAGAAACTGCAGGCCAAATTAAAAAGACTCTGGATACTCATAATACAAGATTAGAGGAAGCTGAACAACTCAGCCTCCTTGAGGAACACAGAACAGAAAATGAAAGAACAAAAGAAAGAATGGGGAAAAAAATCAAAAAAATAGAAACAGATCTCAGGGATATGATAGATAAAATAAAACGTCCAAATTTAAGACTCATTGGTGTCCCAGAAGGGGAAGAGAAGGGTAAAGGTCTAGAAAGAGTATTCAAAGAAATTGTTGGGGAAAACTTCCCAAACCTTCTACACAATGTAAATACACAAAGCATAAATGCCCAGTGAACTCCAAATAGAATAAATCCAAATAAACCCACTCCAAGACATATTCTGATCAGACTCTCAAATACTGAAGAGAAGGAGCAAGTTCTGAAAGCAGCAAGAGAAAAGCAATTCACCACACACAAAGGAAACAACATAAGACTAAGTTGTGACTACTCAGCAGCCACCATGGAGGTGAGAGGCAGTGGCATGATGTATTTAAAGTTCTGAGAGAGAAAAATTTCCAATCAAGAATACTTTATCCAGCAAAACTCTCCTTCAAATTTGAGGGAGAGCTTAAATTTTTCACAAACAAATGCTGAGAGATTTTGCTAATAAAAGACCTGCCCTACTTCAGATACTAAAGTGAGCCCTACCAACAGAGAAACAAAGAAAGGAGAGAGAGAGAGAGAGAGAGAATTTTAACAGACATATATAGAATATTACATCCCAGGTCACTGGGACACACATTCTTTTCTAGTGATCACAGATCTTTCTCCAGAATGGACCATATGCTGGGACATAAAAACGAGCCTCAATAAAATTAAAAAAAAAAAAAAAATGAGTTTGTTCAAAGCACATTCTCTGACCACAATGGAATACAAATAGAAGTCAATAACCATCAGAAACTTGGAGAATTCACAAACACCTAGAGGATAAAAATGAGGGGGTGATGAAAACACGGATAATCAAAAGCTGAGGGACTACATCACCAGTAATCAGGTCTACAAGAAATGCTAAAGGGAGTTGAGCAGGCTGAAAGGAAGGGACACTAAACAATTGACTGAAACTACATGAAGAAATAAAGATTTCCAGTAAAGACCACATGGTAAATATAAATACCAATACTACTGTATTTTTGATTTATAACTCCATTATTTACTTCCTACAGGATCTAAAATACATAAACTGTAATGATAAATCAGTGGTTTTGGACTCAATGTAAAATAGGTAATTTTTGACAGGAACTACATAAAGGTGGGGGAATGATGGAGTATAGGAACACTGCTTATATGTCATATTGAAATTAAGTTGGTATCAAAGAAAAACAAGATTGTTATAGATTCAAGATGTTAAATTTAAGCCTCATGGTAAACACAAAGAAAGTATCAGAGAATATGACCATAGAGATGAAAATCAGAGTAGGGGTTCTGAGAAGTGGGGGAAGGGGCAATGGGGAGTTAAGAAATGAGAGTAGGGTTTCTGTTTGGGGTGAAGGGAAACTTCCAGAAATGGATGGTGGGAAGGTGATAGCATTGCAACATTCTAAATGTGATTAATCCCACTAATGGAATGCTAGGGAGGGGGTAGAATGGGAAGATTTAGGCTATATATATGTTTCCACAATTGAAAAAAAAAAAAAAGTCTAAATAGATGACAGTTAAATGCCAAGGATGATCCTGGATGGGATCTGAGGATGGAGAAGAGGCTGAAAGGGACACAGAAGGGACAAAAGAAAAAAAAAAAAAAAAGGAAATACAGAATGTAAGCTTTATATCAATGTTGAATTTCTTGAACAACTTAGCCACGCTTAATGAGATTGCATAAAAGAATGTTCTTGTCCATGGGAAAGGTATATGTGAATTATATTGTTTGTTCAAAGATAAGTGCAGCTTGCTCTCACATGTTCAGAGGACAGAGCAACAGATGATGGATGACAGATAGGGAGGGAGGGAGGGAGGGAGAGGGGGAGGGAAAGAAAGAAATGGTGGTGTGACAGGATGTTAAAGGTGGTGGATCAGGGTATTGGGGGAGGGGGGTCGGGGTAAGATGGAGTTCTATGTATGGGGTTTGTACTGTTTTTGCAACTGTTCCTGTAAGATTGAATTTATTTCAAAATAAAATTTATTAAATTAAAAAAAAAATGTAATATGGTATCCTGAAACAGAAAAATGACATTAGGTAAAAAACAGAACAAATCTAAATAAAGTATGGGATTTACTTAACAAAAAAAAAAAAAAAAAAAAAAACTCCATTTGTGCATTTATTTGAACCATAAAACTTGTATCAGAGAGCTCTTTCCCCAATGATAAATGAAACAAAAAGTAATCACCAGGGCAGGTTGCAGAGTTAATTTATAAATTTTATCACACAGTCAAACAAAACTGCCTGTGCCAGAAACCAGTGGTAGAGTCTTGATACAGTTCAAATAAGGCTACAAACCAACTAGACCACCAACCCACCAAGTGGGAGAAAGCTCCAACAATTAAGTGGATCACACATATTTACAAACTATAAAATTGAAGTTATTGTGCTGAAAACTGATTCTTAAAGGGAGAAAGATTATGTCTATTTTAGCTCTATTAAAATTAAAAGTTAGCAGTTTCTCAAATACCAGGAATAAATGGGTTATACTTACACCATCTCTAAGTCTCCTGGCAATTCATTTTCTTTTTCCCAGGTTAATATCTCTACTGCGTACCAAAACATTATAGCAAAAATGTTATAAGTTCTTGCTATCATGTCTTCTGATAAATGCACAAGAGGATCCTGAAAGAACAGGAAAAAAAATGTACCCATGTTAAATGCAGATTCTCTTTTCCATTCTGCCTTCACTTTTTTCTTTTTTTCTTTTTTTAATTCATTTTATTGAGATATATTCACATACCATGCAGTCATACAAAACAAATCGTACATTCGATTGTTCACAGTACCATTACATAGTTGTGCATTCATCACCAAAATCAATCCCTGACACCTTCATTACCACACACACACAAATAACAATAATAATAATTAAAGTGAAAAAGAGCAATTAAAGTAAAAAAGAACACTGGGTGCCTTTGTTTGTTTTTTTCCTTCCCCCATTTTTCTACTCATCCATCCATAAACTAGACAAAGGGGAGTGTGGTCCAGATGGCTTCCCCAATCCCACTGTCACCCCTCATAAGCTACACTTTTATACAATCGTCTTCAAGATTCCTGGGTTCTGGGTTATAGCTTGATAGTTTCAGGTATCTACCGCCAGCCACCCCAATTCATTAGAAACTAGAAAGGGTTGTCTATATTGTGTGTAAGAGTGCCCACCAGAGTGACCTCTCAGCTTCTTTTGGAATCTCTCTGTCACTGAAGCTTATTTCATTTCCTTTCACTTCCCCCTTTTGGTCAAGAAGATGATCTCCATCCCAGGATGCTGGGTCTGCATTCCTCCCCAGGAGTCATATTCCACACTGCCAGGGAGATTCACTCCCCTGGGTGTCTGATCCCACATGGGGGGAGGGCAGTGATTTCACCTGCCAAGTTCTGCCTCCACTTCTTAAAAGTCTATTTGTAAAAACCTGACTGGTCTTTGAGCTTCAGCTTCTCTTCATTCAATTTGATCCTATACATTTCATCCTTCCTAAAACATTTTCTTTGGAATAATCCCAGCTATTGAATCAACAGAATCAAAATATTCAATGGCCTGCCAATGCTTAATAAATGTATCTAAACATTTTAGAATGGCATTCCAGGATCTCTAGACCTAACATCAAAACATCTTCATAGCTTCTTAACCATACTCTCCCAATTTCAGAATAAATGAAGAAATGCTATCCAAGGACAGACAAGTAATATATTTTTTAAAAGCTTTACTAAGATATAATTAACATACCACATAATTCCTAACTGCAACCATCATCACAATTTTAGAACATTTTCATCACCTCAAAAAGAATCCCTGTATACCTTTTAGCTATCTCCCTCCACCTTCCATCCCACTCCCCAACCCTAAGCAACTACTAATCTACTTTGTCTCTATAGATTTCCCTGTTCAGGACATTTTCTATGAATGGAATCATATAATATGTAGTCTTTTGTGACTGGCTTTTTCACTTAGTGTAATGTTTTCAAGGTTCATCCACTTTGTAGCTTATATCAGTACCTCTTTCTTTTTATAGCCAAATAATATTCCATTGTATGTATATACTGCATTTATTGGGTTGCTTCCTCCTTTGGGCTATTATGAATAATGCTGCTATAAACATTTGTGTATAAGTTTTTGTGTGAACATCATGTTTTCATTTCTGTTGGGTATATACCTAACAGTGGAATTGCACCGTCATATGGTAATTCTTTATATATGTTTGAGGAACTATCATGTTGTTTTCCAAAGCAGCTTCTACTATTTTAGATTCCTATCAGCAGTGTATGATTGTTCCAGTTTCTCCACATCCTCACTAACACTAGTTATTATCTGATTTTTTGGTTCTGGCCAATTTAGTGGGTATCTAATTGCCCCAGCACCATTAGCTGAAAAGACAATTCTTTCTCCATTTGACAGCCTTGGCAACCTTGTCAAAAATCAATTGACCAGTCATGGATTATGATGGGCAGCAAAATGTTATCTGCCAGCAGGGTCATTCAGGTAGTCAAGCCACGTACTCCATTAATAAGGTTCCCTGACAGAAGAGACAATCCTAAACTCAACGTATCAGAAGCTTTGAGATCAGGATCATCATCTCACTCTTCTGCAATTTCACAGCATTCTATGGAAAGTAAATCATCAGATTTGCTGATGCATCAGGATCCTCCAGATAATGCAGAAATAATAAAATCATTACCTCAGAAATAGAGAAGGAAACCTATGTCTCAAGAAGAAATCTAATTTACTCCAATGTGGATATCCAGAATAATCACTGACAAAGGCTGCTGTTTATCATCAGACAAAAGAATTATCTTTACAATAAAGTGACTTCCAAATGACAAATGAGCTATTGTACATTAAACTTTAATAAAATATTCTGTAAAAAAAAATGAAAGAAAATTTAGATGGACACTTGTATCTCCTAATTTACGTATCTTGATCAGCTTCTCCACAAGCTTACCTAAGTATTTATAAGCTTTATAATTATTAAAGTATACATTTTTTTAAATTCATTTTTATTGAGATACATTCACATACCATGCAGTCAAACAAAGCATACATTCAACTGTTCACAGTACCATTATACAGTTGTGCATTCATCACCAAAATTAATTTTTGAACATTTTCAAAATGCTAGCCTATTAATTTACTCTTAGCAAGCTGTATCACTGTTTGAACTATTAAAAGCACACAATGTCTGGAAAAACATCATAGGTTTCCCCCAATTTCATTTTTCTTTCAGGCTGTTTAGAGATGGAAAGAATTTATCAGGCAGAATTGTTGCTGATTAGGATCAGTGAAAATAATGACTCCATTATTTATTCTTAATTATTTAATGTTTTTACATTGACAAGGTTACTGGAGTATAACTGGCTAAATAAGCATATAATACTGTAAAGGATAAAAATATAGCCTAGGTGAAACAGGTGACTTTGTGGTATTGAGATGGGGGAGATAACACAAAAGATTATTATTTGTAACCTATATTCAGAAAAAATGTGAAAGAGTATAAAATGGAAAACAAATTAAGAGTTCAAAATGAATACAGCATAGGAAAAGCATTTGACTAGAAATTCCGATTATGTTTCGGTGGGTGTTAAAATGTCATATTCTATTAGTTACAGTCTCTAGTTTATGTTGATTGCATCCCTCCCCCAATGCCTCCCCATTTTTAACACCTTGCAAGGTTGACATTTGCTTGTTCTCCCTCGTAAAAGAACATATTTGTACATTTTATCACAATTGTTGAATACTCTAGATTTCACCAAGTTACACAGTCCCAGTCTTTATCTTTCCTCCTTTCTTCTGGTGTCTCACATGCTCCCAACCTTCCTCTCTCAACTGTATTCATAGTTATCTTTGTTCAGTGTACTTACATTGTTGTGCTACCATCTCCCAAAATTGTGTTCCAAACCACGCACTCCTGTCTTCTATCACCCTGTAGTGCTCCCTTTAGTATTTCCGGTAGGGCAGGTGTCTTGTTCACAAAGTCTCTCATTGTCTGTTTGTCTGAAAATATTTTGAGCTCTCCCTCATATTTGAAGGACAGCTTTGCTGGATATAGGATTCTCGGTTGGCGGTTTTTCTCTTTCAGTATCTTAAATATATCACACCACTTCCTTCTTGCCTCCATGGTTTCTGCTGAGAGATCCGCACATAGTCTTATTAAGCTTCCTTTGTATGTAATGGATTGCTTTTCTCTTGCTGCTTTCAGGATTCTCTCTTTGTCTTTGACATTTGATAATCTGATTATTAAGTATCTTGGCGTAGGCCTATTCAGATCTCTCCTGTTTGGAGTACGCTGCGCTTCTTGGATCTGTAATTGTATGTCTTTCATAAGAGATGGGAAATTTTCATTAATTATTTCCTCTATTATTGCTTCTGCCCCTTTTCCCTTCTCTTCTCCTTCTGGGACACCAATGATACGTACATTATTGCACTTTATTTCATCCTTGAGTTCCCGGAGACGTTGCTCATATTTTTTCATTCTTTTCTCCATCTGCTCCTTTTGTGTAGGCTTTCAGGTGTTTTGTTCTCCAGTTCCTGAGTGTTTTCTTCTGCCTCTTGAGATCTGCTGTTGTATGTTTCCATTGTGTCTTTCATCTCTTGTGTTGTGCCTTTCATTTCCATAGATTCTACTAGTTGTTTTTTTGAACTTTCAATTTCTGCCTCATATATGCCCAGTGTTTCCTTTACAGCCTCTCTTTTGCAATATCTTCTCTAAACTTTTTGAATTGATTTAGCATTAGTTGTTTAAATTCCTGTATCTCAGTTTAAATTCCTGTATGCTTCCTTTAATGTAACAAAGGCGATACACCAAGGTAAATGCAGATAAGAGGGGGGGATAGGGGAGGCATGTTAGACACTTGACATCGGTGGTACTGTCTGATTCTTTATTCTACTTTGATTTAAGGTTATTTTTCCTTTTGCTGCTTCCTAGCTGTCATTTTTTTTTCCTCTTTCTTTTGCCTCTCTACCTTCTTTGACTCTCCCTCCTGCCTTGTGGAAGAAATGTAGATGCCCTTATATAGATAGTGGTGAAGGTGGTGAACACATAAATATATGACCATACAGAGAACCATCGATTAGTTACTTAGGATGGAATGTATGGTGAGTGAACAAAACCGTATTAAAAAAAAATGGGTTGATGAGAAAACCTCGAGGGCAATATACTGAGTGAAATAAGCCAGACACATAAGGACAATTATTGCAGGGACTCACTGATAGGAACTAATTATAATATGTAAACTCATAGACATGAAATAGAAGGTACCAAGATATAGGACAAGGCTTAAGAATGGGGAGCAGTTGCTTAGTATGAGCAGAATGTTCAACTAGGATGAACTTAAATGTTTGGAAATGAACAGGGGTGTTGGTAGCAAGATGTGAGAATAACTAACAGTGCCGAATGGTGTGTGAATGAGGTGGAAAGGGGAAGCTCAGAGTCATATATGTCACCAGAAGGAAAGTTGGAGGTCAAAAGATGGGAATGTATAAAACTGAATCCTATGGTGGGCAATGTCCATGATCAACTGTACAAATACTAGAAATCGCTTCCATGAACCAGAACAAATGTATGACAATACAATTAGAAGTTAATAATAGAGGGGCATATAGGGAAGAAATATATACCTATTGCAAACTGTATACTACAGTTAGTAGTATTTCAACATTTTTTCATAAACAGTAACAAATGTACTATACCAATACTATGAGTCAACAATTGAGGGGGGTGGTTAGGGATAGGGAAGGATTAGAGTTTCCTTTTCTTTTTTTCTTTTTTCATCTTACACTTTATTTCTTGTCTGGAGTAATGAAAAGTTTCTAAAAATTGAACAAAAATTAAGTGTGGTGATGGATCCACAGCTGTATGAGGGTACCCAGGGACAAGTGATTGTACACTTTGGATCTTTGGATAATTGTATGGTATCTGAACAATCTCAATAAAAATGAAAAAAAAAAAAGTCATATTCTTTTGGTTTATTTTACCATTTTGATTGTGATCATGTATGCAAATCATGACAACCAGTAACTTTCTCAAACTTAATGTCTTGAAAGCCTCAAAAAAAATCAACCTAAAGATTTACCTTATTAATGCAATTTATGAAACTTTAATAAGATCTTCCTGTGCCAAGACTATGTTACTATTGTGTAAGTAAAGGTTCTCAGAGCTAAATAAATTTTCTTCCACATCAAAAAAAAGAAAGAAAGAAAAAAAGAAAAAGAAAAATCGATTGACCATAGATGAGTATATTTCTGAACTCCCAATCCTATTCCATTGATCTACATTTATCCTTGTGCCAGAACCACACTCTGTCTTGACCAACTTTGCTTTGTGGTAAGTTTTGAAATCAGGAAGTCTGAATCCTTCTACTTTGTTCTTTTTCAAGATTGTTTTGGCTATTATGGGTCCCTTGCAATTCCATATGAATTTTAGAATCAGCTTGTCAATTTCTACAAAGAAGTCATGGGATTCTCTGATGGGGACTGCACTGAATTCATAGATCAAGTTGGGAGAGTACTGCTCTCTTAACATTAAGTCTTCTGATCCATGATTATGGATGTTTTCCCAATTATTGAGATCTTCAATTTCCAACAATGTTTTGTAGTTTTCAGAGTATAAATTTTGTACTTCTTTTGTTATATTTATTCCTAAATATTTAATTCTTCCTTTTTAATGTTATTGTAAATGGAATTATTTCCTTAATTTCTTTTTCAGACTGTTTATTCCAAGTGTACAGAAATAAAACTGATTTTTATATATTGATCTTGTATTCTGAAACCCTGCTGAATTTGTTTATTAGTTCTCATAGTTTTTTCGTGGATTCCTTAGGTTTTTCTATATACAAGATCATATCATCTGTGAATAGAGATAGTTTTATCTCCTCCTTTCCAATTGGGATGTCTTTTGTTTCTTTTTCTTGCCTACCTGCCTTGGTTAGCACCTCCAGCACAATACTGAATAGAAATGGTGAAAGCAAACATCCTTGCCTTCTTCCTGAACTTAGGAGAAAGCTTCCAAACTCAATATTTGATTTTACAGGTATAACTGAGAGCCTGATTTGGGGGATTTTCAAGGTGATCACTTAACACAGTCAGTAGTCTGCCTCTTGATCCTATAAAAATCATTGACTTGTCTACTTTCTCTCAGCAGGATGAGGTATATATGCATGTTAACAGGGGACATCACACATCAAGATGTAACAGTGAATAAGTCACTAAATTTCTAGGTGAATGCAAAAAAGTATTACTTTAGAGGAACCTAAGATGGCGACTAGGTGAGACAGAGAAAAAAACACCTCCGTGGAAAACACTAGATAAAAAAACAGAAAAGACCCAGAACACCACTTCCAAAGTAGCACCAGCTGGACAAGTTCTGCTAAAGCCACAGGGAACATGCGTTTGGTGAAACCAGGAGTCTGCATTCTGAAACGAGTGAGTGAGTAGGCTGAATCCCTCAGCCACGCTGCGTTGGGGGGAAACGGTGGGTTGGAGTTTTTAAAAAAATAAAAGAATCCCGGGAACAGCTGCAGATAAGATGGGAGCGGTCTAGACTAATGCCTCGGTGTCTGGGGTGGAAGACACCCCTTCCCACACCCACTGCTGATTGTCTCAGGTCCAGGGAAACAAAGGGGAGACGCACAACTTGCAGCAGTCTCCCCAGCGGGCGGGGCTGCTCCTGCCCGGGGCCGAACACACAGCACAGAGCCAAGCCGAGAAACCCAGCCTCGCAGCCTTCTCCCCAGCAGGCGGGGCTACTCCTGCCCGGGGCCGAACACACAGCGCAGACCCAAGACAAGAAACCCAGCCTGACAGGGAGTCTTTCCCGCAGCACCGCTCACACGACACAATATCAGCCTTGGACAGTGGCCTTGAATACACCCATGGCTGATTGTCCCGGAGCTGGGAGAGCGGAGCTGTGCGGAAAGGGGGAAGTTAACGCGTCCCATTCAACCATCTTTGAAGTGGGCTGGGAACGCCCCTACACAGCCTGGTGGCCCAGGGCTTCCCTGGAGGCCGGCGCTCACTTGTGACGTGGCACGGCCCTCCCCCCCTCAACAGAGGTCCTGGAAAAGCACAGCAGGGAGGGGGGAACTGCTCAGAAATCCCAGGGAACCTACGCCAATACCAAGGACTTTTGTGTCAGCGGCAGAGAACAGCCTTAAATCTCCGGGAACACCTGGGAGGTTTGATTGTTAAACCTGCCCTCCCTCCCTATCCACTGAGGCACACACCCCTCACTGAGGGCAGACAGCACTGACAACACACCCAAAGTAAGTGCACCAATTGGACCCCAAAAGAATCAGATTCCCACATACCACAAAGTTGGGGAGAACTGACTTGAGGGGAATAAGTGACTCACGGACACCATCTGCTGGTTAGTTAGAGAAAGTGTATGTCACCAAGCTGCAATTCTAACAAATTAAAGATCAAGTAAAGCAAATGCCAAGAGGCCAAAAACAACAGAAAATCTTAAAGCATATGATAAAACCAGATGACATGGAGAACCCGAACCCAAACACTCAAATCAAAAGATCTGAAGACACACAGTTCCTGGCAGAATGAATCAAAGAACTACAGACAGGCAATGAGAGCATGGCATGGGATATAAAAGACTTGAGGAAGAGCATGGCACAGAATATAAAAGACATAAAAAAGACCCTAGAAGAGCATAAAGAAGATATTGCAAGAGTAAATAAAAAAACAGAAGATCTTATGGAAATTAAAGAAACCGTAGGCCAAATTAAAAAGACTCTGGATACTCATAATACAAGATCAGAGGAAGCTGAACAACAACTCAGCCTCCTCGAGGACCACAGAACAGAAAATGAAAGAACAAAAGAAAGAATGGGGAAAAAAATTGAAAAAATCGAAATGGATCTCAGGGATATGATAGATAAAATAAAACATCCAAACTTAAGACTCATTGGTGTCCCAGAAGAGGAAGAGAAGGGTAAAGGTCTAGAAAGAGTATTCAAAGAAATTGTTGGGGAAAACTTCCCAAACCTTCTACACAATATAAATACACAAAGCATAAATGCCCAGTGAACTCCAAATAGAATAAATCCAAATAAACCCACTCCAAGACATATTCTGATCAGACTCTCAAATACTGAAGAGAAGGAGCAAGTTCTGAAAGCAGCAAGAGAAAAGCAATTCACCACACACAAAGGAAACAACATAAGACTAAGTAATGACTACTCAGCAGCCACCATGGAGGTGAGAAGGCAGTGGCATGACATATTTAAAATTCTGAGACAGGAAAATTTCCAACCAAGAATACTTTATCCAGCAAAACTCTCCTTCAAATTTGAGGGAGAGCTTAAATTTTTCACAGACAAGCAAATGCTGAGAGAGTTTGGTAATAAAAGACCTGCACTACTTCAGATACTAAAGCGAGCCCTACCGACAGAGAAACAAAGAAATGAGAGAGAGATATAGAGACTTTTAACAGACATATATAGAATATTACATCCCAGGTCACTGGGACACACGTTCTTCACTAGTGATCACGGATCTTTCTCCAGAATGGACTGTATGTGGGGACATAAAAACAAGCCTCAATAAAATAAAAAATAAAAAAATGAATTTGTTCAAAGCACATTCTCTGACCACAATGGAATACAAATAGAAGTCAATAACCATCAGAGACTTGGAGAATTCACCAACAACTGAAAGATAAAAATGAGGGGGAGATGAAAACATTCCCAGACAATCAAAAGCTGAGGAACTTCATCACCAGTAGATCAGTCCTAAGTAGGCTGAAAGGAAGGGACACTAAATTGACTGAAACTACATGAAGAAATAAAGATTTCCAGTAAAGATCACATGGTAAATATAAAGACCATTACTACTGTATTGTTGATTTATAACTCCACTATTTACTTCCTACAGGATCTAAAGTACATAAACTGTAATGATAAATCGGTGGTTTTGGACTCAATGTAAAATATGTAATTCTTGACAAGAACTACATAAAGGTGGGGGAATGGAGGAGTATAGGAACACAATTTAAGTGTCCTATTGAAGTTAAGTTGGTTTCAAAGAAAAACAAGATTGTTATAGATTTAAGAGGTTAATTTTAAGCCCCATGATAAACACAAAGAAAGTATCAAAGAATATGACCAAAGAGATGAAAAGTAGAATAGGGGTTCCAAGAAGTGGGGGAAGGGGCAATGGGGAGTTAAGAAATGAGAGTAGGAGTTTTGGTTTGGGGTGAAGGGAAACTTCTAGAAATGGATGGTCGGAAGGTGATAGCATTGCAACATTCTAAATGTGATTAATCTCACTAAGGGAATGCTACGGAGGGGTGGAATAGGAAGATTTAGGCTATATATATCTTTCCACAATTGAAAAAAAAATAAAGCAGTCTAAATAGATGAAAACTAAATGCCAAGGATGATCCTGGAAGGGATCTGAGGTCGGAGGAGAGGAGGCTCAAAGGGACACAGATGGGACACAAGAAAAAAAAAAAAAAGGAAATATAGAATGTAAGCTTTCTATCAATGCTGAATTTCTTGAACTTCTTAGCTGCGTTTAATGAGATTGCATAAAATAATATTCTTGTTCATGGGAAAGGTATATGTGAATTATACTGTTTGTTCAAAGATATGTGCAGCTTGCTCTCATATGTTCAGAAGACAGAGCAATAGATGATGGGTGTTAGGGAGGGAGGGAGGGAGGGAGAGAGAGAGGGAAAGACAGAAAGAAATGGTGGTGTGACAGGATCTTAAAGGTGATGGATCAGGGTATCAGGGGAGGGGGGTCGGGGTATGATGGAATTCTATGTAGGGGGGTTGTACTGTTTTTACAACTGTTCCTGTAAGATTGAACTTATTTCAAAATAAAATTTATTATTAATAAAAAAAATTTTTTAAAAAAGTATTACTTTAAACATACACTAAGTTTATCATGGTAATCCTTCAGTCACAGTTTCCAAAATGTTTTACACAATCTTTAATCTCTGTTTTTTAACTTTTTGTTTTGAAATAATTTCAAACTTACATGGAGAGTTGCAAAAATAATACAAACCTCAAACAGAACTCCAACATACCTCCATCCTCCCAGACACCTAGTTCCACCGACTTCAATATTTTGCCTCCTCAGCTGTAGCATTCTATCTAAGCATCCATCATCTATCCATCTGCCTATCTTCCAAACATTTGAGGGCAGACTGCACTTATCTTACTCTTTGAACATATAATACCACCATATACACTTCCTACAAACAAAGATACCCACTCACACAATACCCTTATACAGTTATTAAGGTCAAGAAATTTAACACTGATATAAAACTTATATTTTATATTCCATTTTTCCTATGTCCCAAAAATGTCCTTTACAGCCTTTTCTCCTCCATTCCTAGATCCCATTAGTATCATGTTTATAGTGTATTACATTTAATCATCATTACTTCTTTAGCTTTTTTTTTTAATTATGGAAACATATATACAACATAAATCTTCTCATCCCAACCCCTTTCAAGTATACCATTCCATGAAATTAATCAAATTCACAGTGGTGTAGCACCCTTACCACCATCCATTCCTATAACTTTCCCTTCACCCCAAACAGAAACCCTACAACTCATTTTGCATTAACTTCCCACTGTCCCAAACCACTGATTTATCATTACATTTTATGCATTTACCTTTTAGATCCTGTACAAAGTAAAAAGTGGAGTTACAGATAAAAACATACAATAATACTGGTATTTAAGTTTACCAACGTCATGAACCTTAGCAGAGATCTTTATTTCTTCACATAGTTTCAGTCTATTGTCCAGTGTACTTTGCTTTCAACCTGCAGAACTCCCTTTAGCATTTCTTAGGGCCATTCTGGTGGTGATGAAGTCCCTCAGATTTTGTTTATCTGGAAGTATCTTAATCCCTCCCTCATTTTTTAAAAGATGGTTTTGCTGAGTACAGGTTGGCAATATTGCCTGTACAGTTTCTGATGAAAAATCACCACTTAATCTTATTAGGGATCCCTTGTATGATACATGTTGCTTCTCTCTTGCAGCTTTCAGAATTCTCTCTTTATCTTTGGCATTCAACAGTTTGATTATAATATGGTATAGAGAAGGTCTATTTGGATTTATCCTGTTTGGAGTTCAATGAGCATCTTATCTTGGATGTGTATATTCATAATTTTTGTTAAATTTGGGAAATTTTCAGTCATTATTCTTTGAATATTCTCTCTGCCCTTTTCTCTCTTTCTCTTCCTTCTGGGACTCCTACACTGCATATATCGGTATGCCTGATGGTGCCCTACATGTTCCTCAGGCTCTATTTGCTTTTCTTCATTCGTTCCTCTTTCTGCTCCTCAAATTGGAAGATTTCACTACTCTTATGTACAAGTTCACTGATTCTTTCTTCTGCTAACTCCAATCTGCTGTTGAACCCCTCTAGGGAATTTTAATTTCTTTTACTCTGGTCTTCAGCTCTGTGTGGTTCCTTTTCTATATTTCCACATCTTTATTGATACTCTCTTTGTTAATCTATTATTTTCCTGATTTTCTTTAGTTCTTTGTCCATGCTTTCCTTTCACTCTTTGAGCATTATTTAGGACCATTCACTTAAAATCTTTGTCTGGACTGTTCCAGGTCTGATCCTCCTCACTGATGTTTTCTAATGCTTTAATTTTCTCCTTTGCCTGTGTCATAGCTTCCTGTTTCTTTGCATGTTTTGTAATCTTTGATTGCAACCTGAACATTTTGATATTTTAATGTGTTATCACTGGAATTTAGACTCTGGGGCATCTGTTCCTTAAGTTGTATCCCACTAGTGTGATGACAGAGTTTTCCCTGAATGCTAAGGAGCTAACAACGATGCACACACACACATACACACAAAACAGAAGGAAAAAGAAAGCACCTTTCCCAATCTTTGTAGATTGACCTGTGTAAGTACTTTCCTTCAGAACTTATCCATACAATGAGTTTACAGAATAGCTCCATGCCAAAGGTAGAGACTTCCCTGTTCTTTTCAGGGCAGGGTCTTGTCTAGGAATCCCCCCATTTACACAGATATGAATGACCCCTCTTCCCTAGAAACTGGTTCCTCAGGGTCCTGGGTCCTGCACTGTATGTCCTACTGCCAGCCATTCCTTGCCCCAGGCTGTACAACTTAACTGCTCTCCCACAGCATTGTGTAGGAAAGCTTGGCCTACTACCTTCTGCACACAGGGCAAATTCTGGGCCAGGCAGATTGGGCCTGCATACATGCTCCCTCTAAGTGCAGAAGGATTACTCAACTCCCTCTGAAACCAGGACCAGAGTTCTGGGAGTTGTGGGCTAGCCCTGCACTAAGCCAGGGAATGGAGGGGCCAACCAGGGCACCAGCAGAGCCTAATGTTTTTAAGCTGCCGTTTTTTTTATTCTACACTCGCCCTGTTACAGCATTTTCTGGAATGCTCAGAAAGATGTTTCTGCTAATTCTTGCAGTTGTTCAAAGCTTCTATGTCTCACTCCACCGTACTGATTGGGGTGGGCCACAATCTTTAATCACAATGTTTATCTTAAATCAACACTATTTAGCTTAACAGCTAAATGGTGTTGTATTCACTTCTCAAATAAGAGAATCAATATTTTCCAATATTATGGGATGAGAATTAATAAATTCTTGCAAATATACATATATAAGGAAACAAAATATTTTTGCATACCACACTAAAGAGACACCTCATGGGATGGATGTAAAACAAACAGAGAAGGTGGAATAAAAAAAGAACAGAGGACAAAGAACAAAGATTCCTAAAGGAAATGGCTTGAAGAAGGTAAATTGATTTTTCTCAGAAAAAGATTTTTCAAATATGTACAACACCTTTTACCCACAACTCTTCCCATATAGGCTGCTTTATACATCCCACTGAGGTTTTTCTGTTTTTTTTTTTTTTTTCTTTTTAACCTACTAACAAGGCTTATTACTATTTCTTATGGAGCCTTTACAAGCTAACATAGTGAAACCACCTGTGCACAAAAGCAGTTAGCTCTTGTACCTCCTGGGAATTCACAAAAGAGTGGGCATAATAATATTATGAACATCTGTTATGGGTTGAATTGTGTCTCCCCCAAAAAACAAGTTCAAGTCCTAACCCCCAGTCCTGTGAATGTGACCTTATTTGGAAACAGGGCCTTTGAAAACACTATTAGTTAAGATGAGGCCAAATGGGATTGGGGTGGATCCTAACTCAATAGGATTGCTGACTTTATAAGAAGGGGAAGACTGGACACAGACAGAAAGATAGAGGGGAGGATGCCATGTGACCATTAAGGCAGAAATTGAAGCCCAATAACCACCAGAAGCCAGGAGAGTGGCATGGAATGAATTTTCCCTCCAGACTTCAGAGGGAGCATGGCCCTTCTGACACTCTGATTTTGGACTATGAGATAAAAAAATTTCTGTTGTTGTAAGCCATCTAGTTTTTGGAACTTTGTTAAGGCAAACCTAGTAAAACAAGATAACCTGCACCATGCTACAATACAAAGTAGAACTAAAATGCAGGTTTCTTAGTGGTATTACATCACCATATAGTCATTCCATTTCTTACAACTGCATCCCCTAACATAAAACATTTAAGGACTGAGGGATTATAATAAACAGGGTTGAAAAGAATTAAATTATCAGCCAATTCTTGAGAATCCAAGCCAGTTTTCAAACTCTATTCTACAAAATCCCAGGATCTGGTAGAGATGCTTCCTATCCAAGTTATGCATCAGTTTAAAAATATATACTTATTTATATTTTTAAAACTGTAATAGAAAAATGCATTCTGAAATGTGTTATGTTACAAATTGGGGATCACTAACTGGTAATTTTGCTGCCAGATTAACCCACTTTGGGGCAGAGCTAGGAATAGATTCTTCTGCCATCTCTGTATTTGCATTTTAACTTCCCAAAAAATGTGTCATTGATTATGAAATAATTACTTCTGCATTGAAAAGATGATAAGTATGTGCAAGTCTAATCATATGGTAAATTAAATGCCAGAGAAGACTCAGGTCCTTCTGCTCTAGACATTAAGTCAGTTGGGACAAGAAAATAAGTTACCATTTTATCCTATGCTGCACTATCAAGTTTTATTAAAAATTTTAGTTCTTTGATTACCTTTATGTCAGAGAATGCAAGCATTTATGAGTGAATTAACTTAGATTTACCCATCTTTCAAGCTAGAATACAAAGCAGACTGTTAAAAAGGTAATCAGTGGTTATTTTAGGGGCTGTGGGAATTAGGGAGAACTTTAATCTTTTGTGAGCTACATTTCTATAGTCTTTGAATTTTTAAAATGTAAGCATGTATTATGATAAAGAGTTTAACTGTCATAGGCAAATAAGGTATAAATGAAATTTTCTCCATACTTCCCAACTAAATAAAGAAAGAAGCTAGAGACTGAACAGCCATGAAACCAACCTCACATCTCATAAATCCACTTTCTAACAAGTAAATAATATACATTTCAACTTATAAAACATAGACCTTTTAAAAATACCACTTTTATCTGTCTTATTAGTAGAATTTTATATTAGCATTTCAATTGAAAAAAACAATTCCACTGCTAAAAATGTTTTTGAAAAAACAGTATAATGCACTGTTTCTGGAGTCTACACCACATAGGTTTAAATTCCAGCTCTGGCACTTACTTCCTAATTTCTCTAAAACTCAAGCTTCTGTTATGTATAAAATATTGGTAACAACAGTATCTTTTATAGGGCTATTTTGAGAATTAAATGAGATAAATGAAATGTGGTAGATTGAATTATGAATCTCAATTTAGACATGTTCTTAATTTTAACCAACATTCCTATGGGTGTGAACTCATCATACACAGGAACCCCTAAAGACATTAACTTTAGTTTGTGTGGCCCAACTGAATGAGGGTGCACCTTAATCCAGATTAATGGAGCCCTTCATAAGCAGAAGAAATTTAGACATAATAAAAGGAGCAGACATTGCCATGTGACAGGAAAGCCAAGGAACCTAAGGATTGCCAGCCAGCCAGAATACTACTGAGCTTAAAAAGAAGCAAGCATTCCAGTCCCCAAAATTGTGAGCTAATAAAATCCTATTGTTTAAGCCAAAACCAATGCATGGTATTTGTGAATGCAGTCTGGTAAACTAAGACACCAAGTATTTAGCATAATATTTGTCTATTAATAATCACTGATTGGCATTAAATTAGATGCTAGTAGCATAAGTGAAAAATTCAGATTATCAAAATCTTCACTGAGGTTGTTCATGCAGTTAATATGTTATTTACTTAAATCTTGTTCCAAAAAGAATGTGTGGCAACTTTAAGAGATACATCCAATGTAAAATAGCATTCAAAACAAAAAAAATAGATGTACAAAACAGGTAAAGAGAAAAACAAAGGTAGGGAAATAAGTTGAAATCAAGATAACATCTATTTATAAATGCATACCAGCTATTACAGACAGGCCAAATTTTTTGGCTCTGCATTAACCAGTAGTAGCGACAAAAGGAAACACAATCAGTTTATCAGACTTATATTGGGAGAAACAAGGTGGTTCCTAGTACAAAGACCAAATTTTGTGTGGACTTTTATGAAGACCAACAAATGAGACACTACAGTGGTTCTCAACCAGGAGAGGTACCATCCCACTCATCTTCTCCATTCATCCCAATGTCCAAGGGACCATCTGGAAACATGGTCAGGCATTTTTTGTTGTCACACTGGTGAGAGATGCTATTGGCATCTAGTGAGTGGGAACACGATGCTAAACACAATGCTTATGCCAGCCTATACCAGGGGTAGGCAAACTTTCACTGTAAAGGGTCAGGGAATAAGTATTTTAGGCTTCACAGGTTACAGGGTCTCTGTGGCAACTGTACAATTCTACCATTATTGTGGAAAACAACTATAGATAATGCATAAATGATTGAGCATGGCTGTGTTCTAATAAAACTTTATGAACACTGAAATTTGAATTTCATATAATTTTCATGTCACAAAAATACTATTCTTTGATTTTTTTCAACTATTTACCCCAAATGCCAAGAGTTGAGAAGACCTGTGGAATTCCTAAACATTATCCCTGCAGGACTTCCAGCTTTTTCTTAAGATGCAGGCTAAATATATAGTAAATTATGTTCAATATAAACAATTCTATGACAGGCTAAGAAACCACATTGCAAGTACACATCTCTTTTCCAGTTCAAACATAAAATGTAGAAAACCTAGATAAATGTATGAGTGGGGATGAGTGTGCTATACCCATACTAACTTTTAAATAGTTCTTGAAGACTTCATTTCTCTTAACTAAACTTTTAAATAGGCAGTAAATGGCAGTGTCTGAAGGTTTTATTCTCTATCAAGTTCCTGGAATATATATTTCCCAGGGAAGGACTATATGACTTCAGCTAAAATTCAGGAAATTAACCAATGCATTCACTATTTGACAGCCACTCCAATAATGTATGAGGATAAGTCAACAGAGTATCTGCAGATTCATTTTTTTAATAAAACTATTTTAAGTCTGCTTACATACAAAGATAAAGAAGTCCTATTCTTTTGTTATAGCAGAATTCTTTTTCCCAAACATGTCTTTGTCCTGTTTGTGTTCTTACATAGAGAACTCTAATCCAATATATAAAAAAGATAAAAATGGAGCTAGTCCAATTGAAGTGGAGAAATTCTAGAACCCTTATGACTTGGTGTCTCTCTGTAGCAAATCCCAGGATGCTTGCACAAAACCTCAGGTTTCTGTGGGATACAAACTAAAAGACACTGTTCTATACCATGAAGTCTTGCTCATTCCATTAAAATACCTGAGATCTGTAAGGTATGTATGCCAGGAAGGACTACAAATGCCCACTTACCCCAAATCTGTATCTACTATGCAGAAGTACTTTGAAAGTAACCACCTCTTTGCCACTCAAAAATAATAAAATCTGAAATAAAATACCAAATTGTCACAAATAAGCAGACTCTGAGATTAAAGCATTTTTTTAGTAAGAAGAGAGTTCAGCACATCATTACAGATAGCATTTAGAGAAAAATAATTCAGTATCAACAGAAAAAAAAGCATATATTTACAACTGGAGTGGGTATAATTTGTTCTGAGTTTTCATCTCTACACTTTGTCCCATCATGTATCCAGTGACAATGATTTACCAGAAGATGATGATTAGTGTTGGCTGCCATGTATGGCCATAGAAAAGAAAGCTATCTGGCCTATAAAGTCTTAATTACAACAAAAACATACAAAAATCAACCATGTTAACTGGTCTACAGTGATTGGACTTATAATCCCTTCAATAATACATTAGGACTTAAAAAAAACAAAAACAAAACAAAATCTCGTCTATGCTTAAAATAAAACACAACAAATCACCCAAAATAAAAATAAATCTGAAATGAACTAAATATTCAGAATTTCAAGTGCGTAGTCTAGCAATGGAAGAGCATCCAAACAATGCAAAGAACTTTCCAAATATACTTAGCCACTATTGATAGTGACAGGACTATTCCACTTACCTATTTCTCATATTATAACCTAATTCCTATGTTCGAAAATATTTCAAACTTGTGACTGAAACTGTATTTCCTTAAAAAACAACTTTGTGAAAATGTTTTTACCTCTTCTTCCTCAATTTAAGAGGTGTTAAGTTCATGTTTTTGACAGTAAGGACCGTCTTTCCAAGCTTCAGTATCACCACAGTCACAGAAACCTCCACCTCCTGATGTTGTCATCCTGAAAAAAAAGTGTAAAGTATCTTATCAATACATATTTACTAAGAGCTATAAAAGTATAAATAAGAATATCAAGTGCTAAGGTTATAACATTGCTTAAGTGTTTAACTTCTCTGGAGAGATACCCCTTCATTAAGTAAAATGTCAAACCTTTCAATGTTTTAAAGTGTATTTTAAACAAACCTTAGGTTAACCTAAGTAATTTCAAAACAAATTACTTTGTAATGTCTAGTCAACTACAGATATTTTAAAGAGGTAAAATATGTCCACCTACATGATTTCCTTAATTAGGAAAATCACAAGGATCACAAGAGTTTTCCTGCTGGGTTTTGGCTAAATTGATATAATGCTGGTTATCTATCAGGTTACGGTGTTATGCAGATTCAGAGGTATAAAGAGTTCTGTCTCAGCTGTACCCTAGAAGAGACAATAAGAGTGCTGCATTTGCCTTGGAGAAAGTGACTAACAAAGACTATATAAAGAGTTTATTTTTCTTCTCTAAAACTACCTACATAGCCACTCTTTGAAAGGACAGGTAATAGGGGCTTGGGAAATAGAAAAGTAGACTGCCTGGCCAAAAAAACAAACAACAACAAAAACAACTTTTCATCACCTGTGGGATTCAAGATTTATACTTCCTTATATATGGCAATGATTCAGGAAATCTGGCAAGATAGAACCTATTATTTAATAATTGGTAGGCTGGAAATTCTGCTTTTCTTAAAATAGTGTGAGGAAGAATTTAGTAATGGATATTAAATGCAGCAAATTTTAAAAGGAGTCCTATTAAATTCTCTCTAAAGGAAGAATAACAAATGACAGTTATTCCCAGAGGCTGCAAATACATATCTAAGAAATAAGGGCAGGCAGCAATTTGGAAAAAGACAACCCTACTCTATTGCTTATACACTTGTTCCAGTTACCAAATACAGGTAGAACAGACCAAGAGAAACTAGGATTCTCTTATTGACTTAGAAGAATGAAGAGAACATACAAGAAAATAGAAGACCACTTTTGTGGCTGTTTTAGCTCATTATTGTCAACATTTAGGTAGAGTGAGTGAAAACAACAGGAGGAAAGTTTCCTGAATTTAGAATAAGGATGATATATTCCTTCTCTACCTTTCTGAGAATAGGGTGAAATGTTCCATCTAAGAGCAGCTCCCTAACCTCTGAAATCTTCATGGCTGCCTTCAATTTCCAGTAGAGTAACTATGACAGGTTTAGGAATAATTTGCCTTTATCTGTATCCCTGACTTAATAGCAAACATACCTGATTTTTGGAGAAGTTGTGACATTACAGCAGTGGAAAAATCTTGTGCTCTCCTACAGTGTAGTAGATGCCTGTTTATACTAGGAAATGACAAATCATCTGTAGAAGATGATCAATAGGTGGAACATTTCTTAAATGTATAATACTGTCACTTTTGCTTATTCCTTTTCTCACATATTCTCCCTTCAGAACTTCACTCTCACCTTTATCCTCAAATTTTTGACAACCCCCCTTTGTGTTTATGAAGGATCACAAAGATAATAAACATAAAAATAAGAAAATAAAACAAACTAGTTGAAAAACTAACACGGAAGAGCTGATAGCTGCACTTTCTCTGGGATCATAATTCACTTCTATACTGCCATCATATGTTTAATGGTGTTTAAATAAAGTATTGCTCACACTCCACCCACCCACCCCCAACCCTTTTAAAAGGTTAAATCTTTGGGTTTTAAAAAGGAAAGAAAGGTATCTAGTATAAAATTCAATACTAGGTATGGTTATCATCTTGACATTACTAACCCTGTATCGATGGTCTCTGTGAACACATCCCAAAAAGCACTCCATGCATAAAACACAAGTTGGGTCAACTGCACAGTCTCTGTAAAATTAAAGAAAAAAAAATCAGAGTGTCATAAGATAATTGTGTATTTCACAACAGAATAGTTTAAAATTGGAACCCATCTTAGAAGATTCAGAATAATGAAAAATTTCTTGGTTTCATAAGAGAGGAAATAATCATTATCAAAGATCTGCCAGATCTTTCATCAACGAAGTCAGCTTAAGACCCTCACTCTCACACTGGATGAGTATTAGGGAGTCTTTGAGGGTACATATTACTAGAATGACAATTTTTCTCAAAGATTTTGGGAAACTATTTTAGTATTTAAAACACATAAATATATATGAAGTAGATTCAAATTTGCATGAATTCTTAAGATATAGCTTAAAATTTCAAATAACCTCCTCCAAGCAGGTATTTTGACTAAGTCTACAAAGTGGGATGTATGCATCTCAAGAAAGGGAAGATGTCAACTGGAATGTCAGAAGACAATGTAGTACTTACATTTAACTAATTTAACTAATTTAAAGGGGGAAATTAAGCTTCTTAAGTATTCAATATACAGTGTGACATGGGTGTCCTCACTTGGTCTGATGGGCAATGATACATATGGTCCATGAGGCATCCTGACAGGAGAAGTCCACAAGGTGGATGGATTGAAGGGGTATCCTCAGTAGTTTCATTAGCTTTCATCATACTACCAGTCAGATACATTTACAGATCGTATCTCAAACAGTAGAGTCTTTATAATTCCATGAAATGAAATCATGAGTCCTAAAAATCTCAAACTTCCTCTTTTCTTCATAGACTACTCCCATGCCCATACCCTCATAGACAACCATTCTACTGTCTTTATTGTGTGACTTTTTATGTGTGTTTTAGCAAAACGTTTTTGAGTACATGTATTTTTTTTCTAATTTTACTGTGGTAAAATATATAACAAAAATTGCCATATTTAACTATTTTAGGTGTACAATTCAGTGACATTAATTACATTATAATGTGCTACCATCACCACCATCCATTACCAAAAATCACCCAACACAGAAACTCTGAACTCATTAAGCAATAATATCCTATTCTCCTTTCCCCCCAGCCCCTGGTACCACTCATCTTTCAGTTTCTACAAATTTGCCTATTCTAGATATTTGATGTAAGTGGAATGGAATCACACAGTAGTTGTCCTTTTGTGCCTGGCTTATTTCCATTTAGCATAATGTTTCATTCCATTTTATGGCTGAATAATATTATACACACACCACATTTTGCTTATCCATTCATCTGTGGATGGACACTTGGGTTATTTCTATCTTTTGTCTACTGTGAATAATACTATTGTGAACACTGGCATGTAAGTATCTGTTTAAATTCCTATTTTCAATTCTTTTGTGTATACACCTAGCAGTAGAATTGCTGGGTCAAATGGTAATTCTATGCTTAACTTTTTAAGAAACTGCCAAACTGTTTCCCATTGCAGCTTACACTATTTTATGTTTCCACCAACAATGTACCAGTGTTCCAATTTCTCTACATCCTCGCTAACACTTTTCTGTTTTTTGATAATAGTTATCCTAGTGTCTATGAAGTGGTTATCTCATTGTGTTTTTGATTTACATTTCCATAATGACTAATGATACTGGACATGCTTTCATGTGCTTATTGGCCATTTGTATATTCTCCTTGGAGATATGTCTATTCAAGCTCTTTGCCCATTTTTAAATTGGGGTTTCTTTTTGTTGTTGAGTTGTAGTAGTTCCTTACATATTCTAGGTTTTAAACCCCTAGCAGATATGATCTGCAAACATTTTCTACCATTCTACAGGTTGTCTTTTCACTTTCTTGGTATCCTTTGATGCACGGAAGTTTTCAATTTTGATGAAGTCCAATTTATCTATTTTTTTTCTTTGTTGCTTATGCTTTTGGTGTCATATTTAAGAAACCACTGCCAAATCCAAGGTCATGAAGATTTTCTCCTATCTGTCCTGCTAAGAATTTTATGGTTTTAGCTCTTATATTTAAATTGTTGATCCATTATGAGTTAACTTTTATATACAGTATGAGGAAGGGGCCCAACTTCGTTCTTTTGCATGTGTAAATCCCAGCACCATTTATTGAGGAGACTATTCTTTCCCCATTGAATGGTTTTGGTATCCTGGTCAAAAATCAAATGATAGACGTGTGAGTTTACTTCTGGACTCTCAAATCTATTTCATTGGTCTCTATGTCTATTCTTATGCCAGTTCCATACTTGCTTTGATTACTGTAGCTTTGTAGTAAATTTTGAAACTTGGAAGTGAGAGTCTTCAAAATATTTTCTTGTTTTTCCCAACTGTTTTGCTATTCAAGTCCTTTGAAATTTCCTAAGAATTTGAGGATTGGCTTTTCCATTTCTGTAAGAACACAAGTATTTTTTTTTTAATTTTAAACTTTCTAAAAAATGCTTTTAAAGATACAAGACATTTGCAAAAATAATACAAACACCATACAGAGAATTCCAACATACCCCTTTCCACCCCAGATACCCAGATTCACCAATTTTAATATTCTGCCACATTTGCAGTATCATTCTATTTTTCCATCAATCTATCAGTACATCTATTTGCCTACTTATAAATCCATTTTCTGAACACTTGCATCTATGTTGTAAACATCATTCTCCTTAACACTGCCATGTACACTTCCTAAAAACAAAGATATTCACTTATGTAATCATCCAAGTTCAAGAAATTTGACAATTTTTTCATACATCCCAATAATGTCCTTCTGAGCCTTTCCTCCTTCCTTGACAGATCTCATCCAGGATCACATATTGCATTTAATCACTACTGTTTTATTAGTTGCTCATTCTTTTTTTGATTATGGGAACATATTTGACAAACTTTCTCATCTCAACCACTTCCAAGCATACCATTTAATGAGATTTAGTCACATTCACAATGTTGCAGTACTGTCACCACCTTCCATAACTAAAACTTTCCCATTTCCCCAAACAGAAACCCTACACCCATTATGCATTAACTCCCCATTCCCCCAACCCTTGCCTTGTCAACCTGTACTCCAATTTCTGTCTTTATGAGCTTTCACATTCCCTGATATTTTCTCTGTAGTTACCATGGGCTTAAATTTAACATTTTAAATCTAAAACACTCTAATTTACTTAGATATCAAATTAACTTCAATGGCATACACAAATTATGTTCGTACACCCCTCTGTTCCCCCACCCTTATGTACTCATCATAAATTACATATTCATACATGAAGAGTCCCAAACCACTGATTTATCACTACATTTTATTCATTTGGCTTTTATGCTTTGTAAGAAGTAAAAAGGTGGAGTTACAAACTGAAAATACAACAGTACTGGAATTTATATTTACCCATGTCATTACCCTTACTGGAGATCCTAATTTCTTCATGCAGTTTTGATCTATTGTCTAGTGTCCTTTCCTTTCAATTTGCAGATCTCCTTTTAGCGTCTCTTCTAAGACTGGTAGTGGTGACAAAACTCCCAATTTTGTTTATCTGGGTATGTTTTAATCTCTCCCTCATTTTTGAAAGACAGTTTTTGACAGATACAGAATTCTTGGTTGGCAATTTTTTGCTCTCAATACTCTAAATATGTCTTCCCACTGCGTTCCTGCCTCCATAGTTTCCTATGAGAAATCCATTGATATTATTACAGACCCCTTGTATGTGCAAAGTAGCTTCTCTCTTGCAGCTTCCAGAATTCCCTCTTTATCTTGGCATTCAACAGTTTGACTGTAACATGGTACAGAGTAGATCTATTTGGGCTTATCCTGTTTGGAGTTGGTTGCACATCACGGATGTGTATACTCATATATTTGTTAATTTTGGGAAGTTTTCAGTCATTATTTCTTTGAATATTCTCTCTGCCCCTTTCTCTATTTCTCCTTCTTCTGGGATTCCCACAATGCATATATTGGTACGTTTGATGGTATCCCAAATTGTGTTCTACAGGTTCCTCAGGCTCTGTTCACTTTTATTCATTCATTCCTCTCTGCTCCTCAGACTGGAGGATTTCACTACACTTATGTACAAGTTCACTGATTCTTTCTTCTGCCAACTTCAATCTGCTACTAAACCCCTTTAGGGAATTTTTTATTTCTGTTACTCTGGTCTTCAGCTCTGTTTGGTTCCTTTTCTATAATTTCCACCTCTTTATTGATATTCTCATTGCTCATCTATTGTTTTCCTGATTTCCTTTAGTTCTTTGTCCATGTTTTCCTTTAGCTCTTTGAGCATATTTAAGACTGTTTTTAAAAAATTCTTTGTCTGGTATTTCCCAGATCTGATCCTTCTCATTTGTGGTTTCAAATGCTTAATTTTCTCCTTTGCTTGGGAAATCACTTCTTGTTACTTTTATAATATTTTGTTGAAACCTGGACATTTTATGTTTAATGCATTAGTGCTAGAATTTAGTCTGGGGTGTCTGTTTGTTGCATCCATCCAGCTCTGCATGACAGAGTTTTCCTTGAATGACAGGAGCTAACAACAACAAAAATACCAAAATGCTTTTCCTAGTTTTTGCAGATTGGCTTGTGCATATAATGAATTTACAAAATAGCTCCAGACCAAAGAGTAAGTGGTGCCCTGATCCTTTCAAAGCAGGCTTCTTGTCTTGGGGGCATGCTTTTGTGGCCCTAGGAATTTCCCCATTACACAGATAGAAAGTTCCCTTTCCCCTAGGAAACAGTTTTCTCATGGTCCTGGGCACTACACGGCATGTCCTACAGCCAACAATTCCTTGCCCCAGGGAGCCATGACTTGACTGCTCTCCCATAGCATTTGGTAGGAGAGCTTTCCGAGTTGCCTTCTATATGCATGGTAAGTTCTGGGATGGCAAGTATAAAATTATACTGGTTCAGTGCCTCAGGCCACCACCAGACAGACTGGGCCAGACATACATGCTCCAAGTATGTGGACAAGGGTTACCTGGCTCCTTCTGGAGCTAGGACCAGGGATCTCCACTGATCTCCAGGCCAAGCCATAAGGGAGTCTGTGAAGGGTGGAGGAGGGGCCACCCAGGGGATTGGGAGAGAGCCTTATCTTGTGTTTTCCCTGCTGCAGCCCTGGAGTCAATCACTTCTCCAAGGAGCTCAGATTCCTCTTATTGGTCAATTGTATTTAGGAACCAATATATGGGCACTAGGTATGGTCACTGCTACAGGGATTTCATTGTTTCTAGGCCCTCTGAGCAGACGGAGCTAGGATATCTGTGTATGCATAGCTTGTTTATTATTTTATTTTTAACTCTTTTTTTGACAATTTAAAGATATATATTTCCTTTTAAGTATTCTGTTAGACGTGTCCCCCAAATTTCAACAGGTCATGTTTTAACATTCAAGTCCTGTTTCTTAATTTCCTTAGTGGTTTAGCAATGTTAGTTTCCAAACAGCTTTTTTTTTTCAACCCACACTTGTGTTATTTGTTCCTAATTTTATTGCATTAATTATTGTTGGAGAACATCTGTATGGCTCTGAGCCTCTAGAATTAACTGAGGTTTCCTTTAAAGCCAAATACACAGTTCACTTTTTATAATTCACATATCATCAAATTTTCCCCATTTAAAGTATACAATTTAGTGGCTCTTCGTATAGTCATGAGGTTGTGCAACCATCACCACTATCTAATTCCAGAACATTTCATTACCCCAGAAAGAAATCCTGTACCCCAATAGTAGTCACTCTCCATTACTCCCAACCCCTAGCCCCTGGCAACCACTAACCTGTTGTCTCTATAGATGATCTATGCTGAACATTGTCTATATATGGAATCTTATAGTATGTGGGCTTTAGCATGTGGCTGCTTTCATTCAGCAATATATTTTCATGATTTAACCATGTTGTAGCATGTATCAATACTTCATTTCTTTGTAATGCAAATTATATTTAATTGTATGGATATACTAACTTTTATTTTTCCATTCAGCTGACGATATTTGCGCTGTTTTCACTTTTTGATTTTTGTATAATGATGTTATAAACATTTGTGTAGACGTTTTGTGTGGCCACATGTTTTCACTTCTTTGGGGTATATACCTAGGAGTGGTTACCACAAACATTTGGTAACTATATGTTTAATCATTTGAGGAACTGCGAGACTGTTTTTCAAAGTGGCTGCAACATTTTACAGCAATGTACAATGGTTTCAATTTCTTGACATCTTCACCACCATTTGCTATTGTCTGCCTTTTTTATTACAGCCATCCTAGTGGGTATAAAGTGGCATCTCATGGTTTTGATTTGCATTTCCCTAATGACTAATGGTTTGAACATCTTTTAGGCACTTTATTAGCCATTATTCTTTTGAGAAATGTCTACGCAAATTCTTTGCACATTTTAAAAATGAACTATTTGTCTTCTTACAGCTGAGTCTTATATATCTGGATACTAGCTCCTTATCAGATATATGATTGCAAATATTTTCTCCCATTTTGTGAGTTGTCTATTTGCTTTCTTGCTGAGGTCCTCAGACACACACATTTTTCATTTTGATAAGATTCAATTTATCCACTTTTTCTCTAGTTGTTGATGCTTTTGGCGTAATGTCTAAGAAACCATTGCCTATAACCAGGGTCACAAAGATTTAATGTCTATGTTTTCTAAGAGTTCTGTAATTTTAGCTCTTACATTTAGGTCTTTGACCCATTCTGAGTTAGTTTTTGTAACTTCCTTCTCTTGAATGTGACTATCCAGTAATCCCAGCGCTATCTGTGAAAAGACTATTATTCTTTCCTCCACTGAACTGTCTTGGCACCACTGTCAAAAATCAATTTACTATAAATGTAGGGGTTTACTTCTCTCAATTCTATTCCATTGAGCTTTAAATCTATTCTTATGCCAGTACCACACAGATTGCTTTTGTAACTGTTCTGTTTGTACTTGAAAGAATATAGACTTTCTTGGATACAGAGTTCTCTATATATTTGAGAGGAAGTTTATTAATTGTATTAAGTCTTCAATCTCTGCTTTTTATATGCTTAATCTATTAGTTTCTGAGAGGCAGGTGTTAAATCCTCTAACTATATTGTTGATTTTTCTATTTCTCCTTGCAATTCTATCAATTCTAGCTTAATATACATTTAGACTTTACTGCTAGGTACACATATGTTCATTATAGATATTTCTTCTTTATCTATTACTTCTTTTATCAGCATACAATGTCCTAATGTGCCCCTAATGTTTTCTGCCTTATATTCTATTTTGTTAGATATTAAAAGTGCTATTCTTTGTTTTGTATCATATCATTTGCCTGTTATTTTCCCATCCTTTTTCTTTCTGCTTTCAGTGACTTTCTGTTTTAGTATGTCTCTTGTAGGCAACATTTTTGAATTTTTAAAAATCAGAGAGCAACTGGCTCTCTCTCTTTATATAATATAAAACATAATTAAAAAAAAAAAAAAAAAACAAACATAATAAAGCCAGAGCCCATCTTTTTTCTAGGAGCCCATCATTTAACAGAAAAGACAGACGTGTATAGTTACAGTATCACTTTTTAAGTGCTATATTAAGGCTATGTAGGGTTCACCAAACCTGGTACACCTAGAGCAACCAAGAATCCTTGAAGAATGTAAGGCATTGTCTAAAATAGTCATCTCCAAGCTCTCTTGATCATATATCTTTCATTAAAATGTTTTGAGCATGTGCCATTTATCTGTCTATCCAGTATTTTATATATACTCACATATTTATAAGTTATATATACGCATTACTGTACTAATCAGAGTCTCCCAATTATACTACTGTGTAACTGGGGTCCCAGAAGTGAAAAAATGAGGCACAAAAAAAATTTTAAGAATAATATCCTAAACTTCCCAAACTTGATGAAAGACATCAACTTACAGATCTAAGCACCTCAATGAATCACAACAGGATAATTGGGGAAAAAAAACATACACAGGCATATCATAGTCAAACTGCTAAAATCGCAAAAGTAAACAGAAAATCTTGAAGGTAACTAGAGAAAATCAACAAACTCAATTCAGGGGAAGCCAGATGTGCTAATGACAGCCAAATTATCATCAGAAACAATGGGGGCTGAAGACATTGGAATAAGTCTTAAAATACTGAAAGAAGTTTTTAAAACTGTCAGTGCAGTTTTTAAAACTGTCAGGAAACGTATCCTTCAGAACTTTACAAAATAAAAACATTTTGAGATAAACAAAAACAGAATTCATAACCAGGCTGAAGGGAAATGACACCAGATTGACACTAGGATCCACAGCAGTAGGTGGTAAACTACTGCCCTCCTGCCTGTTTTTGTATGGCCTGTTTTTGTATGACTATTAAAAGAAAAAAAATAAAGAGCAGTTCAAAAGCCAAGAGAATTACTGAAAATGAAATGCTAAAAAATTTTTGATTAGCCCAAAAGAAGGAATAAAATGAGCAATGTAAGAACCAAAAACACACAAGACAAACAGGAAATAAATAGCAAAATGGCAGCCCTAAGTCAATAAATACATTAATAATTAATTACAACTATATCAATAATGTAATTTTTGATATAGTTGTAAAGGACAAACACACCAATTAGTAGATTGTCAGACAAAATTAAAAAGACCAAACTGCTGTCTACAAGAGATATAAATTTGACATTATGTAAGAAACAAACATATTCCTTGAAAAGTACAATGTACCTAAATTGACACAAGACGAAATAACGCTCCGAAAAATCCTAATAATTATCAAAACATTGAATATGCTATTAAAAACTTCCTCACAAAGCAAACCTCAGGCCTTGATGGTTTGTTTTACTAATGAATTCCATCAAGGATTTAAGGAAGAAAAAATACCAATCTTACACAAATTCTTCAGAAAATAGAGGAAGAAGGAATACTTTTCAATTCATTTTATAACTCTGATACCAAAACCAGACAAAACCTTAAAAAAACTACAGATTGACAGCTTTAATGGAACATAGACATAAACATCCTTAACATGACTTGACTTACAAATTGAATAAGTAATATATAAAAACTATAATATATAACCAAATGGGTTTATACCAGGAATGAAAAACATTTGAAAAATCGATCAATGCAATCTACCATCTTAATGGAATAAGGGAGAAAAACAATGTGATCATCTAAACAGATGCAGTAAAAGCATGTGACAACATGCAATAATCATTTATAATGTTAAAAAAAAAAAAAAACTCTCAACAAACCAGGAAAGAAGGGAACTTCTCAATGAGATAAAATGTAAGAAGCTATATCTAAAATCATAATAACAAAGACTGAATGCTTCCCCCTGAAGATTGGAAACAGGTAAGGTTGTTCATTTTCACCAGTGCAATTTACAACATCATATAAACTTAGGAATAAATAGAGCAAAAGGTATGTACAACCTCTACATAAAAACTATAACATTTTCATGGATTGGAAGACTAAACATAGTCAAAATGTCAATTCTCCCCAAACTGATTTATAGATTCAATGCAATCCCAATAAAAATCTTAGCAGACTTTAAAAAAAAAAAAAAAAAAGTTGACAAGCTAAGTTTAAAACTGATGTATTACAAGGGACTTGAAATAGCAAAAGCAAATTTTAAAAGAACAAAGATAGAAACTTATACTAGTCAGTTCAAGACACTATAAATCTAAACAAGCAAGATAACGTAGTACTGGTATAAGAACAACAAATCAATGAGTGGAACAGATTGAAATGCTCAGAAATAGATCCACACTTATATGGTCACTTGATTTGGATAAGGTACCAAACTAATTCAGTGGGGAGAGGAACAAATGGTGCTGAAACAACTGGATATCCATTTGTAAAGAAATGAAGCCCAAGTACCACCTCAAATCATATATAAAAATTGACTGATACACATTGACAAGCCTTTAAAGGCTTCTTTTACATTTTAATTTGAAAAATATTAAAGAAAAATGCAAAGAATGATAAATAACAAGAAGCATGAATATAACACCCAAATTTAACAAACATTTCATAAGATACTCAGACTTTTTTTAAAAAATAAAAATGTAAGATAATATAAATAAAATCAACATCCTCAAAAAAAAAAAAATTGCTTGAAGGAGATCATTGATCCAGACATAAAAGCTAAAATTACAAAGTTTATAAAAGAAAACAATCTGGGAGAAGGCAGAGATTTCTTAGACACAGAAAACAATAGAAAAAAATTGGTAAATTCAACTTTATCCAAATTTAAAACTTCTTTCATCAAAAAACATCAAATAGGCAAGTCATAGACTAGGAGAAAACATTTAAAACCATGTCTGACAAAGGACCTGTATCTAGAATTTATAAAGAACTTGAAAACTCAATAATCAAAAGATAAACAATCTAACAAAAAGTAACCAAAAGACCTGAAAGTAACTTCTTACATAGGTAGCTCAATGGGCAATAAGCACATGTAAAATTGCACCGTCATCATCAATCTTTGGGGAAAATTAAAACCACAATGAGATACCACAACACACATAAAGTAAAATTAAAAACTGACAGCCAAATGTTGGTGAGGATATAGAGCAACTGGAACTTTTACACATTAATGGTGGTGATGTAAAACCATTCTGGGAAAAAGTTTGGTCTATCTTACTAAGTTCAACACATAGCTGCCCTTGGACCCAGCAATTCCACTCTTACAAATGCATACTGTATGATACCATGTTTATCAAGTTCTAGCTAGAATAGGCAAAACTAATCTAATCAGAAGGGTGGTTGCCTAGGGGCCAGGAGCCAATAAATGGGAAATTTTTAGTGAACTAGAAATTCTACATCTTGATAGTGTATGAGTTACAGCAGGTTAACTATTGTCAAAAATGTACAATTAATATTTGTACCTTTCAGCATATGGAAATTTTCCCTTTAAAAAACTCAAGAGGGTGCCAATAGAAAGTTTTTAGTAATATAAATCTGAAATCCCTTATCTGAAAGGATTATCCCAAAGCCTTCAGGGTTTTACTATTTCCTAACATCTAGACTAAGGCAACTATATGTAAAGTCAATAGTATATCCCATATAGTTCTATATTCAAAATTATCACTGGTGCAGAATAAATAAAAATGATCAGAAATCTCCAAACCAAGAATATAAAACAACTACCTAGGAGATATCAACTAACCACATCCTATCACGTACGCAAAGCTGAACATCCAAGGGAAATTCCAATACATTGAAGGCCACAGTGATGACATACAGCATTGAAATTCTACTCCTAAGTATCTACCTTGAAAAATACTGAAACAGGTACACAAACAGATATGTACAAACATGGTATAGGGTATTCTTTGGAGCACTGTTTGCTATTGGAAAAAAACTAGAAATTCACCAATCTAATTTCATTAAAAAGTCAACCAAATAAATTATGGCCTGTCCTTACCGTGGAATTCTACACAGCACATAAAAAGAATGAGTTAGATTTATATATATGTCATGGAGAAATCTTCAAGACAAATTGTTAAATGAAAAAAAGTAAGCCACAATTACAATATCTACAGAATAAATTTATGTATACCTCCATAATTAGAAATAACTTAGTTTTAATAACATAGCATTGATTTCAATCTCTGAACTATTCATGAGAAGAAAGAGCCTTAAAATAGAACTCTGCTAAAAACAGAGCAAGCTTCAACTATTTTAAAAAGCAAGAAACTGAACAAACAACTCTACTTACTGGAAATAAGTGGTTCTTCCAAATAAATACATTATATTTCCAGGCAGAAAAGAAATGATACTAAGCCCCTTTGCTTGAGAATTACTTATGGCTCGTAATTTATCTGAAAACTAAGTATTTGGTTAAAAAATATCATTTTACATATGTACAATACTTCATAGTTTCCTACACTTTTATATACATTACCTCATTTTATCCTAGTAACCCAGTGTGATAGGAAAGACAATTTTATAATTATTTCAATTATTTAGATGAGAAATCTGAGGAATCTAAGGCTTAGGGAAGTTTAATGACTTGCCCAAGAGATCACACAACTATAAGTAGTGGACTAGGATTGTCCATAGCCTGCTATATGACATGGGAACCCTAAACAAACAAACAAACAAAACCACTGCTAAAGGGACTTCTAATGCTCACCTCTACCAGAATTTCCATCCCTTCCAGACACATAGGAGAATTACACTTCCCTATCCAATTTTGTGTTGGATGGAGGGGCCTTATGACTAGTTTGGCCAACAGGATGAGGGCAAGATCATCATTTCTGCCCATAGGCATTTATCTGTTGGGCAAGACTCCCTAGCTCTACTCTTCCCTCGTTATGATGAACCCTAAAAGCATTATGCTAAGCTTATGAAGATATAAAATGATATAATGATCTAAAGCAGAGAATATTCCTAACTGGTGGTAGCATAAGCCACCTTCCAATTTTCGATTACCTATAACATTCATGCAATACATTTTTTTTCTTTTTAATTTTTTATTAGACAAGTTACAGGTTTACAGAAAAATCATTTAGAATATAGAGTTCCCATATACGATTCCCCCAACACATATTTTGCATTAGTGTGGTATCTTGTTACAACTGATGAAACAGGATTATTATAGTTACATTATTAACTAAGTCCATTAGGGTTCATTCTTTGTCTTGTACTGACCTACGGTTTTTTAAAAACTTTCACTCGAGTAACATATATACAATAAAATTTCCCTTTTAACCACATTTAAATATATTCAGTCGTGTTAATTACATTCACAATGTTGTGCTACCATCACCACCAACCATATCCAAAAACTTTTCCATCATTCCAAACAGAAATTCTGCTGGGATTAACAGAATTAAGCATTAACTCCCTTCTCTGTCCCACTCTATATAAACTTCTGTATTCTAATTTCTAACTCTATGCATGCAGTGAATTTTTAAATGTTAAACAAGAATGTTCACAGTTTAACCATGCAAAGAAAACAACAGAACCCAATCCTTACTTCTCTATATCCAACAGAAGTAGTGAACTCAAATTCTAAATCACACACTAATCTAAGTTCAATTTTATACTCTACTGTTTTCTTTCTCTTAATGATTATGAAATATCAAAATACAGTTATGTTCAAAATCAACATTAAGATTTTTGTTTCTAATAACATGATAAAACCATCTCTCTTTAGTAAGGAATAACAAGTGCCAAGTTTGAAAACTCTTTTCCTAATAGAAAACTAAGTACGGACAAATACTGTAAAAACTAGCCTACTCTATCTCCAGATTCAGAGATGCTGTTCCCTTTGTGTATAACCTGATTGATCCCCGGAACTCTGGGTATGTGTGTGACACCTGAAACTCAGAGCTAGAGCTCGGCAGATATGAATGTCAGTATTAGCGCATATAGCAACTGGTAAAAAAGCTGAAAAAAGTCCAGACTTCAATTAGAGATACGAATGAAGCAGATCTAGTTAGGACTAGGGCAAATCAGGCCAACGGGTAAAGGACGATACTGACTGTTTTAAAACTTCAACTTCCATGTGAGACCAAGAAGAGATGTTTAGTTGGTGCAGGATCTGTATTTCCTAAACAATTTAACTCATACAGTTTGTTCAAATACCATAAGTAGATGGATCTTTGAATAGGAAGTGAGACCTGGTAGGTCTGTATAGGTTAGTGTGAAATAGTGACACATTTCAAAGTAATTTAGGCAGAGAATAAAAATACATATGCAGGGCACCCCTGAGGAGTTGGGGGAAAATGCAGTAGTGTTGGACTTCCTCACCTGGATTGCTGCTGATGTTCTCACAAACATTGAAAACTGGCGGTTTGGTATACCAGCCCTCTTTCTTGGGGCTTGCCCTCATGGAGCTCATTACTGCAAAGAAGAGGCTAAACCTGATTATAATTGTGCCTAAGAGTCTCCCCATGAGTACCTCTTTGTTGCTCAGATGTGGCCCTCTCTCTCCAGCCAACCCAACTGGGCAAGAGAACTCACTGCCCTACCCTCTATGTGGGACCTGACTCCTAGGGGTATAAATCTTGCTGGCAACGAAGAATACGAGTCCCAGGGATCTGGACCCGACATTGTAGGACTGAGAACATCTTCCTGACCAAAAGGGGATGTGAAATGAAACAAAATAAAGTTTCAGTGGCTGAGAGATTCCAAATGGAGTCAAGAGGTCACTCGAGTGGGCACTCTTATGCACTATATAGATAACCTTTTTTAGGTTTTAATGTACTGGAATAGCTAAAAGTAAATACCTTAAACTATTAAACTGCAACCCAACTGCCTTGACTCTTGAAGATGATTATATAACAATGTAGCTTACAAGCAGTGACAGTACAATTGTGAAAGCCTTGTGATCACACTCTCTTTATCCAGTGTATGGATGGATGAGTACAAAAATGGGGACAAAAACTAAATGAAAAATGGGGGGAGGGGGGATGATATGGGTGCTCTTTTTTACTTTTATTTTTTTTCTTATTTTCACTTTTTCTGGTATAAAGAAAATGTTCAAAAAAATAGATTGGGGTGATGAATGCACAACTATATGATGGTACTGTGAACAGGTGATTGTACACCATGGATGACTGCATGACATGAATATATCTCAATAAAACTGAATTTAAACCAAAAAAAAAAAAAAACTAGCCTACTGCCCAGAAACACACAGAAACCCTTTCTGACATCACAGAGGCTTCACCAAAACAATTTCTTGTGCCCTACACAATTTTAGAAACTATAAACAAATAACTCTCCAGAGGAAAACTAACCTAATTCCCTTTACAAAGTCCTTTCCCAAGCACTATACACAACAAGATTCCTGAATATCATTTTTTTCTAGTGAAAGAAAACCACCACACTATAAACACCTGTCACCCCTATTCTGAAAGGTCTAGTTAAGAAACTTCCCCAGAGTTCCAATAGCCATATTTAATCTTTCCAAATGATAGACTCCACGTCATTTCACCAGGGCACTGGGTCTCATGGGAACACCTACTTCTAACATGAGACATTCATCCCCAGAACCCCAGCATGATCATTTGCTGAGAGCTTACTATGTAGCAAGAACTGTGTAAAGCACTACAACAAAGGACTTCACTTACTCTCTCAATATCCATACTGATATTATTCCAATTCGGTTGACAAAACCAAGGTTACAAAATTTTTTTTTTTTTTAAGAGCTTGGGCCCTTAAGGGTCCTCATACATTAAATCCCTTGGTTCCCCAGGCTACCTGTCTATACCAGTCCATGTCACCAGATACTACTTTCTATCCTCCACAGTTCAGCGAACTGGCCAATGGCCTTTTTTCTTTCTGGCTGCCACAACCTGCCCTTTTCCTCCTTGGTTTCTTCTCCCCATTAGACTGGCTAAAAGGCAGACTTTCCAATCTTTTCCCTCATGTCCATATCATATTCTGTTGTTTGTTCTCCTTCCAGTCCCTACTAGCACACATCCTTTACTGGTCACTAAAAGGAAATAGATGATTTAATATAAACAAAACACATCAAATTTTAGGAAGTCTCAAAAAGTACCAAACTCTCTCATATATTGTTGGTGAGAGTGTAGATTGGGAAAACTTCTATGGCAATACAAAAATCTAAAAAATAAAAAAATCTTAAATGTATGCAATTCTACTTCTAGGAATTTGCCCCATGGAAATACTTCTACACGTGCACAGAAAGATGTTCAATGTACTATTATTTGTAAGACCAGGAACAACTTAAGCATCTACCAATAGAAGACTAGTCAAGCAAAGGACACAATACCCATACAATGGAATACTATACAGCCATTAAAAAAAAAAAAACAAGATAAAGTCAGCTTGCTCTCTAGCTATGGTTATATAACCATTTTAAGGATAAATTTTAAATGAAATAAGGTGAGAATGGTTTATATGGTATTCTAGCACTTATTGAAAAAAGAATATAAAAATGCTTGAAGATGCATAGAATATCTGGAAGAATACAGAAGAAGAAACTAGTTAACAGTGGTTACTTCTGGGTAAAGGAACAAGCAAATTAAGGGACAAAGGAGGTAAGGATACTTTCATAGTACATGCTTCTGTATCTTTTGAATGTTGAAGTAGTGCATGCTGAACTAGTGCATGTTTTGCCTATTAAATTAATTTTTAAATCCATTTTTAAAAAGAAGTGGCTAAGGCTGTTTTTTTGTCCTTAGTAAACATACCGTTGTGTTTCTCTTTAGATGTGATGTAAATGAAAATCTTCTCACAATGAGGCACATTCTCTCTACTCTCAGTGCCTTCTCTTTTTCTTGATTATATATATGCTATAAATATGATATCAGAATATCCAGAATAGGTATGAATGTGTCAACCTACACCCTTCAGACTCCAGTGAAATTAATTTATATTTTGGAGAGACTTCAGATATCTCCAAGTTCAAACCCCACCACACCTAATATGGGAAAAATCTACTGAGACTCTCTGACTGGGTCTCATTTGCGAACCCTTTAAGCACATTTAAGGTTTAAATAAAGGCAAATGGCTTAACATAGCACACCATTGTGGGAATAAATATATTCCTCTTCCTGCCATACTACCTCCCCCTCCCTCAAACTCCCAGAAGTCTACAAAACAATTGCTGTTGAAAATGAGTGTTTTACTTTTTTTTTTTTAACCTTCCCTTCTTCCAATAATAGAAAATCCCAAGACTGTCACCTTAATCAGGGCTTCCTTATAAAGCATTCAAACAGTAATGTCTCCCAATCCCTTCTCTAGAATGGATCCATGCACAGATACATAGAGAATCCTAGCACTAACAAAAATTCCTGGCTACTACACTTATGGTTAAAAGAGTCCCAAAGAAGAAATGAAATGACAGTAAGTTATAAGAGAAATTAATGTCCTTTATACCTATGTACTAGCTGCCTTATTAATTAACCAGCTAAGTACAGAGTGAATATTTGAAATTGTAAAATAAAGAATGAGAAGAATTTCCTGTAAATAATCGTGAATAACGTCCTAGAAAGGAGCTGGTTTACAAATAAATGCAATATTGCCATTAGAGAGGACACATAATGGATATGTGCAAACAGGAATATTCAAGCAACTTAACTAAAGTAGGGACAGAGAAATAACGTCTTTAAAACTATCCTCTGTACTTTAATTTATTCAACAAATATTTGCTGAGCACCTAATATGCACAAGGCACTATATATATGTGTCAAACATCTACAATTAAGAAATAGTAGCTTCTAGACCAGTCTAACAGAGAAAAATGAAGGAAAAAAATTCAGGTCAAGTTGATTCTGAGTTGTCAACAGTTCTTTCCACAGTCCAAATACAGAATTTTATTTATTTTTTTTATGCATGAACTTTGTGGTACAGAAAATAGCATCGTAATGCAATTTGATTTTCTGTTTAGTAATCAGAGTGGTACTGTGTAACAGTTCCCAGATTTTTGAGTTTCGGTGACCAGTGGAATAACAACAACAAAAAGGGCTGCTAATTTTCTTTTGGTCAAGAACATGAAACAAAATTAAAGCAACAACAACAACAAAACTATCTAATTCACTGCTGTCAATTAGTAAACTAATATTATGGAACAAATCAAAATCAAAGACAACCAGATAGGGCACAATGAGAACACATCACTTCTGTGGTATTTCTGCCAAAGATGCAACTTGAATTCAATTATGAAGAAATATCAGACAAACCCAAATTGAATGACATTTTACAAAATAACTGGCCTGTAATTGTCAAGTGTCAAGATCATGAAAGCGAAAGAAAAACTGAGAACATGGTCCAGAATGATGATTAAAAGATGGCCCTCAAATGGATATTTGGAACTGGATCCTTTGCTGCAAAGGACATAGCTAGGACAAGTGGATCTCAATTTCCTCATGTGTATAATCAAGAGCTTAAACCAGATCTACTATTCCACTACTCAAACATGAATAAAGGACTCAAAGAGGATTTTGGAAAAACAGACACAAAAAATCTATATTGAAATATAGGAAATGATCTGTATTAGTACTCTAACCATACTGATAAACAGAAGTTACCAGTAACAATCACATGCTTAACCAAAATCAAACTTATCAAATTTAAGTATTACAGGGAAAAGTCTTAAGAAAAAAAATGCTAAACATACTTCCATCAACAGTACATTGACACAATGAAATATTTTCTAACTATACAAGCTGATATGAAAAGACATCAAGATTTTGTTAAAGAAAAGAAAATTTAACCCAGTATATAAAACACATGTATTTATGTTTGCACATATGTGTGTTATGGGCCTGTATGTGCATAGAGCATTTCTGGAAGGATACATTCAAAAATGTTAACAATAACATTTAGGTAAGAATGGATAGTCAAAAAGGGGACAGGATACTTTATTCTCCATTTTTTACCCTTGTGAACTCAATTCTTACCAACACATTAAAAAAAAAAAAAAAAATCATCCTAGTAGCAATAAGTACATAGAGCATCCAGATCTTGGTTTCTAGATACCATTCTCAACTAAAATGAAATTCCTTGGTGAAATGGCTGCTTCAGATATTGGTCAGGGTAAGCATAAAGTGAGCAGCGGACATCTTGTACCAGAAAACAAAGAAGCACTCAAAAACTAATGAAGGCATATGAAAAGGACAAATAAGCTAGTGTGAAAGGGCTCCCAATAACCAAATCTGGGACAATATGAACACTGAAAAGAATCACTGAAATTAAAAAATTGTGGAGAAAAACAAGGGAGTGATTACTGTAAGAGCCAAGATAGCAGTTAATTAAGGAGGCAGAAGCACATGGTGAGCTTCTAGAATGCTGTGATATTCTATTTCTTGACCTGGAAAATAATAATATGAATGTTCATTTTTTAATTATTTATCAAACTGGGACATATTTGTTGTGTGAACTTTTAAATATATGTATTATATTTCATAAAGTTAAGACAAAAATCTTAGGAAAAAAAAAATGCCAAACGAAAACAAGAGCCTTTTAGAAAGAAAATTACATTTTACCTGCAAGAGTACGTAGGCTCTCCTACTTTAAAAACACGACCACAAAGATGAGAAGGTTTGTTTGTTTGTTCAAGTTTTGAAAATCCAAACACAGGATCTTCACCACAAAGGTACCATTCCATTGGTCCCAACAAAACATGCTGTGCCAGCATGTCTTCTTTCTGTGGAAAAGGGTTGGGACCCCTGCAGTATATTTTGGGTACATAGTGGGCTAAATGCTGGTACACTTCTCTGGTGAGGTCAGTTGCTTGTAGCCATGTCTTTAAGAAAAATAAAAAGAAAGAACAGTTTTAATCAATGTCACTAAACTGGTAATTTGAATAAACCTCCCATATTACTTTAAGTTTAAAAAAAATCATATTTATAAAAGAGGCTTATAAATTGTTTTGTTTATAATACTTGTCACTGTATATTTTCTTTCCAAAAGGGTAAAATTAATTTATAACTTTCATCTATTAAAATGCCAAGTATTGTAAAATTCTGCTTTATTTACAGTGAAAATAAAATTAAAGTGAAATGAGCCCCACTTGGCAAAATGATTCTTGAAGCAACCTTCTGTAGGCTGTACAAGAAAGTGATCACAACAAATCATTAAAGACATTAGCCACTAAGCTCATCTGGTTTCCTTTCTAATGCCTTACTTACTTACTCTGATTGTGATTTGGATTTTTATGTCAGTTTGCCTATAGGAATAACAGGCAGTGAACCTGAACAGCAATACACTAGTTGTATTTTTCATTGACTAGCAGTTTATCTCTCAATCTCTTATGAATATGTCAATCCTTAGGAGACTCTTCTATCAATTACACCTTTTTTTCCTAATCAGCCTCTCTCCAAACCCTTTCCTCTATATTCTTCTTCCTAAAAACATTCCCCCTACCCCACTCCCAAATCTTTCTCTCTCTCAAATCTTTATGTCCAAAGAGCCTGTGACAATTATACTTAGACATCTGATGGGCACCAACTCAATATGTCCAAAACTGAACCAATGAATCTCCCAAAAAAAACCTGTTATTCTTCCCATTTTTCTATTTCAGTGGCCTATACCAGCACCTACCCAGGTATCCAAACCAGAAAAACCTGAAAACTTTCCTTCTTCGCCCCCAACATTCAATCATTATGCCTCGTCCTTTAGGCTTCTTAAATGTCTCTTGAATCCATTTCTTTATCTCCATCTCCACAGCCACTACCTCTACTATCTTAGTCCAACCCCCACAACTTGGACAAGATTAGAGCCAACAATGTCCTAACTTGGGCTCCCACTAGTCTTGACCCTTTGCAATCCATTCTCCAACCTTGATGCTAGAGTGATCCTGCAAAATGCCAATCTGATCATGCCCGTCAGCTTCCCATTGTATTTAGGATCAAGTCCAAGGCCCTCAACATGTATTACAAGGTCCTTTGCCTTTATCACATTCTCCAGTCTCTTCCTCCTGACCTGTAATGCTCTTCTCTCCATTTCACAAAGCTATTTTCTACTCATTCTTCAGATCTCAGTTTATGTTTTGACTTTCTCTGAGATGCCTTCTCAGCCTATTCTCCATCCCCATCTCCCTTTCCCATACTCTCCAGGCTCTAAACCAGAACCTGGCTTAAATGGGAATTTAATAAAATCTGTTGACTGAATGACTATAAATATGTTTATGCTACTTACTGTCACATAACATTGACACTCCAGAAAGACGCTCCATGTGGTTTTAATGAAAGCAGAGATAAAGCAGATCCAGGCCTGCAGCACGGATCAGATCTCAGGTCTCTACAAACCAAACCAAATAAGCCCTAGATAAAGTACCCTTCAAAGCATCTCCTTTCTTTTGTTTTTCTCTCTATTTCCTTAAGTCTTAAATCTTTCCTTTATCCTGTTGTTATTTACCCCTAACTCCCCTGTCAACTCTGCCTATATGTTTGTCATATACTCCTTTGTGTAATTACAAGTCATTTTGGCTCTAAGCCAAGTAAAAACAGAAAATCAAAAAAACATGAAATAAAATTACTCACTTTTACTATAATACAGTTAACTGAATTGCTAAGACAACTCAGGGATCCAATGTTTACCTAAGGATTACAACCTAAGTTCCAATTAAATCCTTGTTAAAAAATAAGTTTATGTCCAAGGATGTCTAACGTAAGAAGACAATATAAAGTCTTCATTTTAACTATTACTTATGCAATCTTCAGTCTACTTTTTTCCTTCTAAAATAATAGAGAGATTTTAAATACTCATGAGATACCATATACTAACTTTCCATTCAATTTCATATTTTCAGACAACTCATACTAAAAATATAAAAATCTTGGTCTGTAAGTTAAGTGACTAGATGGAAGCTTCTAACAGAGAAAATAGTGAAAAGGTTTTCATCCCTAAGGCAAAACTGTTTTTTTCCAAAAGTCACTAACTTTGTTGCGCTTGCTTTATAAAAGTAGGAAAGAGACTAAATTGCTCTTCAAACAACAGCACTTTTGGGAGACAATCCTATAGGTTTCAAAGATTCTCTCCCTTCAGAGAAGAGGCACTAAATTAAAAAAAAAAAAAAAAAAACAATATACATATACTATATGTGTACTATATATATATATATATATATATATACTTTAAATTCAGAAATTATAAAATCAACAAAAGAAATCAATAGTAAAAGAGTAATAAGTAAATTAGAATCTTATTCTTTGAGCTAAAAGACATTTTTGTTAGCCAAAGATAAATGTCCAAAATTTCACCCATTATTAGCAAACCCTATTCCAAATATGCATGTAGTCAAATTATCCTAAGCAATTTACTTTATTAAACCAGATTTTTCAGTATTCTTAATATTTATATAATTATAATAATTTATAGTAATATATAACTAAATGATATTTAGAAAGAAGTACTTATTTGTTTACTAATAAAACATTTTGTATTTCTTTTTCCTTAACCAGTTTCTGATAATAGTTTCCAATGTTACTGAGCCATAACACTACATAATTTTTTTTAGAAAGCAGAATTTTTTATTCTCCCTGGATTAAAATTCTGCAAAAGTGAAGTTTTAGGAGAAATGGGAATGTAAAATTTCAGAAAAACAAAAATTACTTTTAAATAAAGCCTTTAAATGTGTTGTAGATTAGAATTCTTTGAGGCAATTAATTTTCTTTAACTTTTTGGGATCATATAGGTGAATTCCTTCAATCTTATTGCTTAATTTTTCATTCATAAAGAGTAAAGGCAGGCATACATTCCCCACCTTTAGAAATTTAATACTATTAATGTGAAAAAATGAAAACCACCTAACAGATTGGGGATCTATTACATGCATTTCAACCTGATTAAATTTACACACTTAATATATAAGGCAAAGTACATTTCCATAAGAACTTTACTTCAGAGATACTGAATCTGTGATTGCAATATTTTATTTAAAAAAATAATAAATGTAGTAAGGAGAAAGAAAGCAGGAAGAAAAAATTTGGCTGCCTTTCAGGATAATGGCTCACACATACCTCAAGAATAAAATCTACAGCTTCTCATATTGGTTCTCTACCACATATGCTAACTATAACTATTTCTTTGACATGAAAAATTATTAAGATTTCTAATTAGTTGATTTTAACCTGAGCTTATTTCAGACACTTATAGGTGTCACACCCATGTACACAAGAACGTAATAAACATTCACTATCATATTAGAAATCCTCAATAAGGGAAGTAAAGGAACTGCCAACTCATTCCACTAAAGTAAACATATGACAATGTTTCTAAGAACTTTCCTTTAAAAACAAAAAAAACCACAACTTTTTATTGTAGTAGCATATATACAACTCAAAATTTCCCATTTTAACCACTTTCAAGTATACAATTCAGTAGTATTAATTACAGTCACAATTTTGTGCTACCATCACCAACATCTATTACCCCTTTTTCATCACCTCAAACAGAAACCTCTGTACCCATTATGCAGTAACTCCACCCCACCCCCGTAATCTGCTATCTGCAGAGCTTTCCTTTTACTGCATGCTAAATTTAAGCAAAAATTTACACAAATTATATTAAGAGCTCTAAAAACAAAATGAGAGCATTTACAAATAAATACAGAAAGTCAATAATAAAAGACAAATAATTCAATGAAGAAATGGACAAAGGATCTGAATCAACACTTCTCCAAAGATACAAATGGCCAATAAGCTTATAAAAATGTTCAATCACCCAGGGAAGTGAATCTCCCTGGCAACGTGGAATATGACTCCCGGGGAGGAATGTAGACCCGGCATCGTGGGATGGAGAACATCTTCTTGACCAAAAGGGGATGTGAAAGGAAATGAAATAAGCTTCAGTGGCAGAGAGATTCCAAAACGAGCCGAGAGATCACTCTGGTGGGCACTCTTACGCACACTTTAGACAACCTTTTTTAGGTTCTAAAGAATTGGGGTAGCTGATGGTGGATACCTGAAACTATTAAACTACAACCCAGAACCCATGAATCTCGAAGACAGTTGTATAAAAATGTAGCTTATGAGGGGTGACAGTGGGATTGGGAATGCCATAAGGACCAAACTCCACTTTGTCTAGTTTATGGATCGATGTAGAAAAGTAGGGGAAGCAAACAAACAGACAAAGGTACCTAGTGTTCTTTTTTACTTCAATTGCTCTTTTTCACTCTAATTATTATTCTTGTTATTTTTGTGTGTGTGCTAATGAAGGTGTCAGGGATTGATTTAGGTGATGAATGTACAACTATGTAATGGTACTGTAAACAATCGAAAGTACAATTTGTTTTGTATGACTGCGTGGTATGTGAATATATCTCAATAAAATGATGATTAAAAAAAAAAAAAAAAAAGATGTTCAATATCACAAGTCATTAGGGAAATACAAATCAAAATCACATTGAGCTACCACCTCAAATCCACTAGAATGGCTATGATAAAAAAAGGTGGACAATAACAAGTGTTGAAAAGGATGTGGGGAGACTGGAATCCTCATATACTGATAGTGGGTATGTAAGAGAGGTCCAGCTGACTTAGAATAAAAAAAGTCCTGCAGTTCTTTGGACCATTTAACATAGAGTTACCACTGATCCAGCAAGTTCCCTCCTAGGTATATACCTAAGAGAAATGAATTAATAATGTCTCAACATAAACTTGTACATGAATGCTCACAGCAGCATTATTCCTAACAGCCAAAAGGTGGAAGCAACCCAAGTACCCATCAACTAATGAATGGATAAATAAAATGTAGTATATCCACATAATGGAATATCATTTGGCAATAAAAAGGAATGAAATACTGGGCATGCTACAACATGGATGAACCCTGGAAATATTCTAAGGGAAAGGAACTAGTCACAAAAGACCACATATTGTATGATTCCAATGATATGAAATGTCCAGAATACCCAATCTGTAAGAGTCAGAAAACAGGTTAGCAGTTGCCTAGGATTTGGGAGGCTGGAGGGTAATGGCGCATGGTTGCTAATGTGTTCTGGGATTCTTTTTGGGGGATGATGAAAATGCTCTCAAATCGATTGTAGTGATGGTTGCACAACTCTGTGTATATATTAAAAACCACTGAATTAAACTGTATGCAAATTTTACCTCAATAAAATTTTCTATCAATAAAACTGTTAAAAAACTTCTAAGCAAAAAAAATACATAACCATTTGTGCTGGTTTGAATCTGTTATGTATCCCATAAAACACTGATCTTTAATCCATTCTTGTGGGTGCAGACTTATTGAGATTATATCCATGGAGATGTGACCCTGCCCATTCAAGGTGGGTCTTAATTAAAATTACTGGCATCTTCTATGGGAGGATAAAAGGCAGAGACATTTTGAAGACAGCTGACACAGACCCCGACATTTGGAGATGCTAAGCTAAGAGATGAAGCCCAGAGTTTGCCCCAGAGAAGTTAAGTGAGAACCCACAGATGCCTGAGAAGAAAGCCACAGGAATCAGAAGCTGAGAGCAACTCAACTCAGGAGGAAACACAACCAGCACACGCCAGCCACATGCGTTCCCAGCTGACAGAGGTGTTTCGGATGCCATTGTTTTCTTCAATCAGCCACATGCCTTCCCAGTTGACAGAGGTGTTCTGGATGCCATTGACCTTTCTTCAGTGAAGGTATCCTCTTGTTGATGCCTTAGTTTGGATACTTTTATGGATTCAGAACTGTAAATTTGTAACCTAATAAATCCCCTTTACAAAAGTCAATTCATTTCTGGTATTTGGCATAATGGCAGCTTCAGCAAACTGCAACACCAATTTAGACATACAACACTATATAAAATTTCTACAGTGCCCACGTAATTCTTTTATATGTAGGGAAAAACAATGTATATAATTCTTAAATGATAATACTCACTGGAACATGATAGTATAATCAAATCTAAGGAGCATGAAATGTAAATAAGGGAAGAGCCAAGAAGTGTGGAAAGTCATACTTGTGATGGAATCAATTCTATCAAGAAAAAGAAAAGACTGAAGAAAGGGCCACGTTAATATCTGTTCCAGTTTTCTAATGCTGCTGTTTTGCAAAATACCAGAGATGGATTGGCTTTTATAATGGGGGTTTATTTGGTTACAAAGTTACAGTCCTAAAGCCATAAAAGTTCCAAGCTAAAGCATCAACAATAGGATACCTTCACAGAAGAATGGTCGTTGGCGTCCGGAAAACCTCTGTTAGCTCGGAAGGCATGTGGCTGGCATCTGCTTGCTCCCAGGTTGCATTTCAAAATGGCTTTCTCCCAGTATGTTTCTCTATAGGCATCTGGGGGTGTTCTCTTGGTTTCTCCAAGGCAAACTCCGGACTAGCAAAAATATATTTTCAGTGGCCATCTTCAAAATGTCTCTCTTGGCTACAGCACCAAGCTCCTGTCTGAGCACTTACAGGGCTCCAGTGATTTAATTAAGACCCATGCTGAATGAGTAGGCCACACCTCCATACAAATAATCTAATCAAAGTTATTACCCACAGTTGGGTGGGTCACATCTCCATGGAAACAACCTAATCCAAAGATTCCAACCTAATCAACACTAATCCATCTGTCCCCACAAGATTTCATTAAAGAACATGGCATTTTGGGGGACATAATGCATCCAAACCAGCACAATATCCAAAGCTTAAAATATTTAGACTCAGCTTAGAAGCTTTTTATCTCCGAAGCATACTAGTTAGGACAGATAGGATCACAAAAAGTCCTTCCTCTTCATACTAGAAGTAAGACACTGTATAAATAAAGTTTGGAAAAACAACTAGTGCTCAATTTTAAACAGATGTGATCCCAACAAATTATCAGTAACAGAGGTTTAAAGGCTGCAATAACTGCTTTCTTTTTACTTGTTTACCTTCTCTAAAATTTACTTTCAACCTGAGAAGGAAACTTTGTTAATTCATCTTTATTTGTGAAAAGGGCTGTCCTGGAACCTAACCTAAGAGTTTAGTTCTAAGTGTTATGCTATCATAACTCAATACAGACAGTAAACTCTTCACAAAGTAAAGACAGGTTACATTAGCTGAGGAAAACTTTTTAATTCATTTTATTGACATATATTCACATACCATGCAGTCATACAAAACAAAGCATACATTCACTTGTTCACAGTACCATTACATCGTTGTGCATTCATCACCAAAATCAATCCCTGACATGTTCATTACCACACACACACAAATAACAAGAATAAAAATTAAAGCGAAAAAGAGCAATTAAAGTAAAAAAGAACACTGGGTGCCTTTGTTTGTTTGTTTGTTTGTTTTCCTTCCCCCATTTTTCTACTCATCCATCCATAAACTAGACAAAGGGGAGTGTGGTCCAGATGGCTTTCCCAATCACATTGTCACCCCACATAAGCTACACTTTTAGACAATCATCTTCAAGATTCATGGGTTCTGGGTTGTAGTTTGACAGTTTCAGGTATTTACTGCTAGCTACTCCAATTCACTAGAACCTACAAACTGTTGCCAATATTGTACATAAAAGTTCCCACCAGAGTGACCTCTAGGCTCCTTTTGGAATCTCTCTGCCACTGAAGCTTATTTCATTTCCTTTCACATCCCCCCTTTGGTCAAGAAGATGTTCTTCATCCCACGATGCTAGGTCTAGATTCCTCCCCGGGAATCATATTCCATGTTGCCATGGAGATTCACTCCCCTGGGCGAGGAGACCTTATTTTTTTTTTTTTTTAATTATTATTATTTTTTTAATTTTATTATTTTTTAATCTTCATTTTATTGAGATATATTCACATACCACGCAGTCATACAAACAAATCATACATTCGATTGTTCACAGTACCATTACATAGTTGTACATTCATCACCTAAATCAATCCCTGACACCTTCATTAGCACACACACAAAAATAACAAGAATAATAATTAAAGTGAAAAAGAGCAATTGAAGTAAAAAAGAACACTGGGTACCTTTGTCTGTTTGTTTGTTTGTTTCCTTCCCCTATTTTTCTACTCATCCATCCATAAACTAGACAAAGTGGAGTGTGGTCCTTATGTATTTCCTAATCCCATTGTTACCCCTCATAAGCTACATTTTTATACAACTGGGAGACCTTATATTTTATTATTAGTTTGCCTGTTCTTTATGTGAAGGAATTTGTTGGCCTTCAGACTAAACATTTTTCTTCTTTATGTTATTGTTCAGAAAGCCATTTTAAAAAGTAAACAAATGTCAAATGTATATCAGTTTGTTGATCTTCACAAACTCAAACTTTAAAGTCCAAATTAATAAACTGTTATTACATTTCCTTTATTTTCCCCACTGTATCCACTTGAGAATGTCACTGCACAGGAACCAGGAGTGTTGGCATCCAGCCCCAGCTTTATAACTGGTTTCCTCAGGATCCTCAACAAGTTGGAGAAGCTCTATTCACTCAATAATTAGCACTTTTAGACTAGTTATAATAGAGTAAGTATCCTACACCACTGGGCCAACAGACGCCACAAAATTCAGCAAGTGAAAACACACCAAAAAACTCTGAGGTAAACGATTAGATATCAATAGAAGAGATCATGGATAAGGAATGGCTGTTATTATTATTACTTTACTGTTTACTTGTAACAGTTTTCATTTGCTTTTTCAAATTTCTCTAGCAAATGAAAGGCAGATGGGAGCTGAAAATCCAAGAGCTGTTACAATATTACACAGAAAGTAAATGAAAACAGAGCTGGACTAAACATGTATGTCAGGACATGGTTAAAAAAAAAAATCGTCATTGAACAGGCAGTCTATTTCTTTACACTTTTCACCTCTACTCCTACTGTCGTTTATTTCCCCCTGACTTTAGTGTCATTAATTCACCTAAGACAGCTTGTCACTGACCAATAACCCCACTGTACCTCCCCTCAAATTTTGTTCATAATATTAAGATTATTGACTTGTGTTCAGAGGTCACTCCCTTTCTAGTAGCTTTCTAAATTGCAGGCCTTAGGGGTGTGGCCTAAGTTGTTTTGGTCCATTGATAAACATTTTGGACAATCTTTTCTAATAGGTGTTCCCTGTCCTTTTTGGGGAAAGATATCACTGAGTTTTATTAAAGTAATCATTTTTACAATTCTGCTAGTTATATGTAGCATATTTCAAATTTCAGTACAATTCTTGATTTGAATGGTTTAAGTGTGGGGCATAACTATTCCTACTATGCTGTGGCCAACCCTCTCACTGTTAGCTTCTATTTGTTGAAGGCTACTCGCTCAAGGTTATTTAACACTTTTTCTCCATCCAACTACCCCCAACTTCTAGAGAAATTATTTTTTAAATCTCCTAGCCTCCACTACTAGTTTCACACAATTAGTAAATGTGTCCAGATACTACTTCCCAAACTTTCAAGGACGCTGTCGGCTGACCAAACAGGTACAAAAACGCACAGTAGGGAAAAATGAGGGAGAACAGTGTCGCTTGCATCCTTGGTGCCTACCAAGGGCAGCCCCAGAAAAAGAGTAGGGGCTCGCTTAATGTGGCATGTTTCAGCGGAGGAGGCACTGCTCCGCTTACCTCAGGAAAAGGAATCAGGAAGTCAAAGTAGGGCGTTTACACCAAATTACTAGGAATCGTCTCTTTCCCTCCCATCTTTCAAGAGTTGGAATAAAGGGCAAAGGCCCGTGTGTTGGTCCCTCCCGGCACCACCAGCGAGGGCCCGACCTACAGGCCCAGGTCCCGGTACTCACCCCCGCTGTCTCCTCAGCCGAACATTCCAGCAAACTCCGGTCGATGGCTTGCACCTCCGGCTCCAGCTCCGACGCCATTTTCCTTCCTCTTTCCCAGAGCTGACGCCGCTACCGCCGCCTCGAGGGCCGTGGCCTCGCCACAGCCCGGCGGCCGTTGCCCGTCAC